>NC_050526.1:6876825-6905214 GCF_002922805.2 Oryzias melastigma
AGCAAAATAAATGTAAACCTACAATGTTTTATCTCATTATGAGGTTTTGCTTTTCCTTTTGGAACAGGTATAATAGTAGAACCAGCAGTTAGGTTGATATTTCAGAAAACTTGTCAATTTTGGGGTAAGAGCACCAAATTTCACATGGATGTACTGTAAATTCAAATTCAAATGTATTTAAAATTGCCTCAAAGTGCTATACATGATAAAATAAATAGTAAAAAATAGTTGGACCTTACACCTGGTTCACGCTACGCCAAGACACACAGGAAAATCTGGTCAATTTTCAAAATAAAACCAGTTTTTCACAATAAAATGCAGCAATTGACAAATGCAATCATATTTTTGTATTTAAACAGACCGTAGAGAGGGAAATAAACACACAAAAACAACACAGAAACAGTAACAGAAACACGGTGTAATATTTGCATAAGGTTTTTGCTATTATGGCAAAAAAAAAATGCTCTAAATAACCACAGCTGAGCAGAAGTGCTCCATTGACCATCGCGGAAAAATCCTCATTTGGCGGGAACCAGACATTAGGATCCCCTCTTTCAGAAAAGCTTGGTAGCTGCGACAAAAATACAAAACAACAGCCATTTGTAAAGATGATCGAAGATGACTGTATCATGACTAAATGTTACAAAGATGATTGTAACACTAAATTGTTACAAAAATATTCACTCTATTTGCATATAAACATTCAGTTTGCCCCAGTGATAACAATTTGGGCTGTTCATGCACAAAATGCAGTCTTTAAGCTGGAGGATACCTTCAGAATACTACTATGTTCAAATTTTATATATATATATATTCTCTGATTTTCTCATGCCTAGTATGTTTTCTGAAAGGGGAACCAAAGTACATTGTGCTTGTACCACAAAATGTACGATTATTTTAATAACCAGCTCCACTAAAAGACAAGCGGCAAGAATTTGAATAAATGGAACCAAACTCTGCATTAAAATAAACTCAAAGATTCCTTTCAGAGCTACATTCTGTTATTTCTGGGTTCTGAAGTTTTATTTTGACCCTTTCTCTGTCCACGTCAGAGCCAATAATCAAATCCTTTGGGGTTTTCTTTCGTCCTGGCTGAGCTGCAAACACTTCTTTGCATCGTTTCATTTGATGTTAGCTGTAGTGAGGGCATTGCCGTCTCTGCCTCTTGTCTGGCTGCCATACCATCAGTTTCATGTTTGGCTTGAAACCTTCATCTGTTTCAGGTCTCTCTTAAGATCAGCTGTCTCTGGTTCTAGTATATCTTGTCATTTTACTGCTTGTTTAAGCAAATCCTTTGCAGTTTCTGTCTCCTGTCTGGCTGCAAACATCTCAAACTGAAAGAGGAGATCACCTTAGATCCACTTTAAGGATGACATATGGTCTTGCCTTTTCATTGATAGTCATTCACTTAAGAAAGATGATTGCATTTTTCTTTTTAAAGCCTTAATTTATATGGCAATTACTAGGTTTCACATTTTTTAGGCAATTAAGTAATAATTCATTTAACTTCATTTGGTCAAAAATTATTTAAAAAAAAAAAATCAATTTTTGAATAGTTAGTTTTGGAGTAAAACTTAAAATTCACAAACGTGCAAAACACATTTTTTTAAAGCTAATATACCAAAATGACCCCTTTCATTTATTGCATAAAACTGTATTTCATGGAAACAGCTTTCCTAACCCACAAAAGAGGGAACAGCTGAGCACTAGCCCCATTCGACATTATTGGAATGCTTTTTCATACTATATTAGACTCCAAGTTGTAAATAGTACATTTTTAAAACTTGATGGAAACAGCACTTCCTGGTATTTAATAAGCTCAGGGCTTTTAAAAATCTTTTCTGCATCCAATAAATATTTACAGCGCAATTTAGCGCACTGCAACGCAAATTTATTTAAGCGTTTTCAGCATTATTTCTGTTTTTGGAGTCACTTTTTACAACCCTGTTTTCTTAAGGAGGTTTGGCAATTTTCGCATTTTGTCTTGCATTTGCACTTCTTCTTGGATATATTCACTTTGTCAGCTGTCTGAGATTCTCCTTAAAGCTTGAAAAGATTTTGCACAAAGATCTGCAGTCAGAAAAAAAGGAAGAAACTTAGCATTTATGTTTTACTGCAGGAAAGTATCCTCTTGTAGATTTAAAGTTCTTTTTCCTTGTCTTAGCAGATTTTTTTCTCCTTGGCTTCATTATATTTGATGTTGTCACATTTTTGTCCCTGTAAAGCACTTTTAGTTTCCTATGTGTATGAAAGGTATATTGTAAACAAGGTTGTAAAATAGCCTTAAAATACAACTGCTTGCACAAAAGAGACTGTGTTTAATAATAAAGTTTCCTTCTCCAAAATGCAGATTTTTTTCGTGACACCTTTTTTTTTTGGTTGCCAGACTTAGTTCCTCAGGGTTCACCATTATGCATGTGGCGAGAATTAAGTGTTACTTAAATATATCATTGCATCTTGTAATTGGCTGGACACACCTGATCAGGTAAAAGCAAAGGGCAGGGCAAGAATATTTGGAAAGCACATCGGGACGCCATTCCTGTCCTATACTCAAACAACCATGACTTTGATAAATGTAACTAAAAGACTTTGGCAAAATTTTAGGAGAAACTAAATCAAAATTATGCAGGTTTAAAACCCCACTCTGATAAAAAAAGTGTTTTCCTGATGACGGAGGACATATATAAAGAAAATTAAGGTTGAAAATTGCATAAATGAGGTATGTCAATTGATCGTGTTTATTGCAATTAATTATTTACAGAAATTTTTGTGTGTTTTTATTGTTTTATCGTGCTAATCTCTTGCTTCTGTGAAGTCTGTTCATGTCTAAAAAAATGCACTCTTGGGAGGGCATTACCCTGGTTATATCATGGTCATTTGAAAAAATATAAGTATTAAATCAATTATTACAACTTCAGTCCTGTTATATCTTTAGGTTTGAATAGTAAAAAGTGGACTATTTAAATCATGGTGCGTCATGTCGTCATGGTAACAGCTCCAGTGTGCGCCAACTGCGCTCTGCTCTTTTATATTTTCTCTCTGAGGAAAGTGATTGTCATAAGAAAATAAACAAAGCATCATTTCAGAGGGAAAGTTCGCCTCTTTCACCATTTCAGGTTAAAGGGAAACTATAGAATCACTCATGTCTTTTCTACCCTCTTCATTTTGAGATAATTGTGCAATAAAGTATGTCAGTATATGTATTATGAAAATAAAATGAAGTTTGTGGTAAATATTTTTGGATTCTTGAGAAAGGTGTTCCCACTATTTTTTGTTGCTTTTGATTAGAGCACTCTGATGTATTTTTTATTTGTTTGAAAAAAGATTTAGATTGAAAAGAAATACCCCTTGGTAGTTTATTTTAAGTTGAAAATCAATAAAAAAAATTAAGCCAAAAGATAACCTTTGGCGGGCCAAATTAGGCCTGCGGGCCCCACTTTGGGCACCCATGCATACTGCATTCACTTGTAGACAACTTGATCCATGCATCTGGTACACCTGAATAGCTGTCAGAGCTCAGAGATCTGTCTCCTCCTCTTGTCACTGGCGGGAGCCGTCTCCAGAGTACTAAACACACTACATCTCCCAGCAACCCCAATGCACACTCCCCAGATGCCGCTCATCAGAGCCTCACTTAGTTCAAAGTATTGTTTGTGCCACCCTGCCTGCATTACTGAGCGTTCCTAGCTGACCTGATCTTTTGTTTCACTGCTTATTCTTTGATTGCCTGCTGCCTGCCCTGACCCTCACCTGGACTCTGACATCTCTAGGATCTTCTTTGATGCTCCTATGCTTGTGATTGACCTCTGCCTGTCTGACCTTGATTTAGTTTGTGGACTATTATCTGTGCTTGGCTCCCGTCTTCCTGCCTGAACTAATGAACCTGCTGCACGTGAAACCAGCTGTCTGCCTGTTTGTGACAAAAGCTCCAATGTTGCCCACCATTTTTGTTGCGTCAGTAATTTTTGGTTGGATGTGTGAAGAGTTGCAAATTGGTGTTTACATAAGACCACTGGAAACGCTTTGAAAATAGATACATTAGCAGTAAAAAGTTTACTATTGATTTCTTTTTTTATTAATTAAAAAATAATTCACAAATTTAGGCCATTATATTTAAAATGAACTCCAAATAGTTGCAGATTATTGTGCAAACTATGAAAGTTCATTTTGAAACTAAAATTCTCACAAAATTGAAAAATTTCACCACTTAACAAATTAGTTGGGTCAAAATCATTTAAATCTTATTTCAAGACTTAAAGTTATTACCGTACACTCATCCTTGGATCCTTTAGTTTTCAAACAAATCATATTTTAGGGATAACCTAATTTACAAATGCTTTCCAGTCAAATGACGAGTTCAGAGAAAGGAATAATTGACTCTTTTTTTGTGTGTTCTGGTTACTGTCATTAGATGCACAAGCTTAAAAGCCATATGTCTATAGGGGTTTTTAATCTTTTCATCTAATGTAAAGGTCACTCTTTCCTTAATTTCTTTTTTCTGACACATTTCCTCACACACTTTATCAATGATATGTTGACAATTTTCTGAGGGCTCTGTAGTTAACCATTTTCCTCCCCTTGTAAATGATAAAGCCTTTCAGTGTAAGAAAAGCAGCCGATCTGCTGGGGTCTGGATTTGTGTCTGGATAATGTGGCAAGACAGTCAGCAGAAAAGAGACAAGGGGAGTTGTGAATTGTCACAATTTTAGAACTCACAGTTGTCAGTAACCTGATTCTCACTGATAAAAAATGCCAAAAAGCTAAAATAAAATCTAAACTTGTCAAATGAAATGTTATCCAAAAAGGGCTCTGAGGGCAAACGGGTGAGCGTTGAAGCTCCATCTAGCCTAACTGTAAACATGCTCCTGATGTCATATATTGATTACTGATGTGTTTTGGTAGAGGAACATTTAAAAAACGAGTAATCTGAACATTGCCCTTTACCCACTGAGAGTCTTTGAGTCATGTAACGACACGATGCCCTTTAGTGGGCGAAAAATGCAAATGTCTAAGAGACCTATTGCGATTTTTATGCTTGATATTTATGTTTTTGAGCTCAGTGTCTTGCTGTAATGTACAACGTGTACAATAAGTGTTGTCTAAAGGTTAAAATCTACATAAAACCCTTGTATACAAAGTATGACACAGATAAAGTAAATGACAAGTTGTGTCAGGTAAGGCTTTTTTATTTTAAAAAATAATTCGATTTTGTGTTGCAATTTTTGCTGCATCACAGAAAACTAAGTCAACCCTCATAATAAATTAACTAAAACAAATAATTTACTTAATTTAGTGTCTTAACTAGCATACTACATAAAATACATTAAAAAATACACATAAAAACGGTCAAGAAATGGTTGCTTCTCTTTAAATGACACTAACTATTTGTGATGTTGACCGATACTTTGTTCAAACTCTTCCTCTGGTGGGTGTCTTGGTTTTATTTTTACCTAATGTTTTGTCGAACAATGTCTACAGCCTTTCCGGTATGTCTCCAAGTGTGTGTTTCTGTGTACTTAGATGACATGTTGTGTCTACAGTGGAGGTGCATCACCCAAAACAGCTTGAAACAACTGTGTTGCAATATTTAAAAGCAATAATCTGTTAAAAATATAACCATTTTGAATAAATACAAACATTGAGACTGATGTAACAGTAAGCAAGTTAATAATGTCATGGCAAGAAGTAGCCTCTTCAAAGATCAGTGTTTAATCAACACTATCAAATAAAATCTCCAAGCATCTTCTTAGCCTCCTGTCTAGAAAGCTGAGTTTTAAATAGTTAATCCACTTAATCAAAACAATTTTTTTTTGCAAAACTTTAATCCAATATCAATAAGGAAAACTGATTTCATTTTCAGGTATTCTGGATTACTGATTCTTCAGTTCACACCTCACTTATCAATTAGTCACTCTAAGCCATTAGCTAGAGTCCTTACTTTCTTCACAGCCGATCACATCCAAATTCCTGCCATTAATTTATAGAAGTTTGTTAATCCATATTCCACCTCCACCTCGTTCTCCTCCTGGCTTTTCGCTTCGGCACAGTCTGGCAGCCTTAACCACCATCAGCGTCTGGACTCTGGGGTCTCCTCACCTGCAGGATGTTTCCTGTGGGGATCTTTTGTGCCAGACTTGCCGGTTTGGTCAGTGGTTGTTGCAGGGGGGGCTCACCCTTGCTGGGGCGGCTAGAGTCCAACATCCCAGCCTCATGTCTGTGTAGTGGACCCAGTTGCTGTCTGGTGTGACTGGGAGCTGGGGTTGATATTCTGTGATTGAGCTGGTTTCAGGTATAATAAGCCTCATCTCCATTAAGTGGTCCAGTCCGGTCAAGTATTTTGGGTGTAATCGACCAATTAAACAGTACCAAACTGTACGTACCTCTTTAGGGTCCCCATCCGTTGTAGGCCCATAGAAAAATAGAACGGGATGGTTGGGGCCGAGCCACTGTTGCCACCCATTGATTGGCAGAAAGTGATGATGACGTTATAAAGCAGCAAAATAGTGCTAAGCTAGCGTTTCTGTTTGACTCTTTACGGCAGTATTTTTCTTAGCCGTCCATAATCTTCTTTTAAACAACATAAATCTCCTGTTAAACACGATATAACAGAAGTAAAGCAAGAAAAAGACGGGCTGCTGGATGACCTCCAATGTTGTTGCTTTTCTAGTTGTCGCTCTACAATGACACGCTAGAGGTCTACACCACGCATGTGCCGCGAAAACAAACCTCTCTGTGGGAACGAGACATAACTGAGTGGAAACACTCACCAGAATGAACTGGACCATACTGTACCACTCCTTAGCGGACCATACCGGACTGCTCAGTGGAAATGAGGCTATAAATTCTCGATATTGTTTCCTTACAGCAGAGCCAAGCCTTGTGTCTCTTTTATAATTATAGTTCTGCTATTTCCCTGTGTGGATTGTGTGGATTTTTTATGTATTTATTTTTTTTGGGGGGGGGGTGATTTTCCCTTTTTTGCATTTTGTTGTTTTTAATTGCAAGGCACTTTCAGTTGCAACCCATGAAAAACACTTTTCTTAAAAAATGACTGATGTCTCTGCCCCAGAGTCCAACTACCAAAGACTATCGACTATTTATAAAGTTAAAGTCCCACAATTTGTCACATACCTAAGTGTGTGAAATTTGTACTCCACGTTTGACCCATCCCCTGGGGGAGCGGTGAGCTGCAGGCACAGCCGCACTCGAGAAACATTTGGTGGTTTAACCCCCCAGTCCAATTAGTCTTTGGCTAAACTTGGCCAGGTTTTGAACCCACAACCATACAATCTCAGGGCGGACACTTTACCACAAGGCCACTGAGCTGGTCTGGTGATACTCAATTCCTGTTTCACTATTAAATCTTTCAATCACACTTTCGGCATCTCCTCTAAATGAAATATTACAACAATCCAACCTCATCAATCCTGAGGCAAGTTGTTATTTGAATCGACCTATACCTTTATAAAATCAATTAAAGGGGCCCTACCATGAAAATTCTACTTTTAAGGTTTTAAGTGAGTTATACTGTTCATTCCTCATGCATTATAAGAACCCAAAAGTGGTATTTTGATCCGTTCACGCATTTAAGAGTAATCCTCTAAAAGCCTGCACTCTCAGCACGTTTCCACCCTCCCATACCCACGAAAACGATTGGGTGGAAACGTGCTGACGTAAGCACGATGCCAACTGTCCCCTCCAGGAAGAGTCTGTGCTGCAAGCTCTGCCCCCAGACTAAAATGAAAACACACCCACCTTCTTCATGGAGCTGTGGTTCCAATGTAGTTATCCCCTGCCGCCAGAATCTGTCTCCTAGCAGGAGATAACTACCTTCCTGAACCAGGAACCGCTCTTGGACCCATCTTTCAAGTGGTCTCGGTTTGGTCTGAGACTCCTCAGTCTGAAGGGGAAACGAACTGGGAGCGGAACAATTAAACTGGAAACGGCCACATACCCGACAGTCATGTGAAATAAACACGTAAATGAGACGATGGGTAAGCCGCGGACAAATTTAAAGCATTAATTGTCATGTTAGCCAAAAGGAAATAATTAGTTCAACCATTTACTTGTTAGAATGTTTATTTTACCATCACTGAAAAACGTATAACATGCTTCTCCGTGTCTCGCTGTGTGGCACTTACGCGGGGTGCTGTTGTGACGTCGTCTTCAAAGCTCTATTGTAGTTCCAACAGAGTTCTCTTAAAAACAATCCATGTTTCTCGTGTTTTGACCCGCCCCCATAACTGCTGGCCAATGACTGAAGAGATATTTAGTCACGTGGTTTTGTTTACAAAGTTTGGTGATGCTGAGGAGGCTGTGGATGCAGGCTTAAGGATGACGTTGGGAAATGGGCAGGACTGACTAGGAGCGAAAGGCAGTGCCTAAGAGATTAAGTCGTTTTACTTCCATGTATTAAAACGGTCCTCAAAAATGATTCATATTTCATAACTAATTTGTTTTTAGTGTTCTGAAGGTAATATATGAATATATATATGGATATAGTTTACTCTTAAAGACTTAAGAAAATCATGGTATGGCCCCTTTAAAGATAAATTAAATTGATGTTGGAAAATATCATTGGAATTGAGGAACAGTATTTTTTTTTTTTACTAGAACATAGAAATTAACAAGTGCTTTCACAGTGGACAACAAACGTGATAAAATGATCAAGCCGTAATTTCAATGCGGCCAATGTGTGAAAGGACTTTGAATTTAGCAAAGATGTGACCATACAGTGTAGTATAAAGTTCTAATAATATTCCCTTTGTATTATTTTGATGAATAAAAACAACAGTGAACTGGACTTTATAGAAAACTTCACCTGGACTGTTCAGTATCCAGGTATTTATCTCTGAGTCACACTGGTTGAGTTTTTGGCTAAAGATGTCTTGGATCGATTTTAGGTCAATGATTAAATTGGTTCATTCATAATGAACCAACACCGACTATGAATTGGATCGGCAAACACAAATTATAATATGAATTGAATCGTTGTATTCCTAGTTAAAAGCATACTGACATAACTTTTAAGGAGCTGTTTTTTCTTTGCCTCTGAGGATGGATTTAAAAACAAAAGTCGCAACAAGCCAAACTAAAAGTTTGTACATGTAGGTCTCAACCTCCCACTGTCAGTACTTTCAGAGATGACATGCACTGTGGTAGTCAAGATATATTTGAGAAATACATTACAGGGAAGACTCCAGCTTTTTAGTCAGTGTTCTCAATGATTGAAATTCTCAGTAAGCCATCAATCTGCATTATAATCTGGTTTTCCCTTGTCTGATGGGGGCTAACTGAAACAGATTGAGACAGCTCCTGCTCACTGCATCACTAATGGCTGGCAATGAAAGACGTCTCTGTGCACTTGACCCGTATGTGGAACGGGATCACGTCGCAGCTCAGAGCTATGAGGAGAACACAGCTCAATACAGGGAGCCGCTCCGGCATCAGTCACTAGTCAACAGCTCCTCGTCCTATTGACTAAATGTTGCCCAGAAATAGAATCTAATCACAGGGGTTAGGACAGGCTTTAGTTCTTTTAATGGTTTACCATTAACTGACTGGAACAAACCCAAAGTGTGTGCAAAATATAACAATATATTCTATCTGCATTCCATGGCAATAATGAGCTCTCAATTACTGCCACGGTGCTTGCATACTTGCAGAGATCAGAAGAGGTTTGCAGCTCAAATGATTACTAGCTCACCTCTTTCTTTGAATGAACCTCATTATTTTCTGTCATAGCCGTCTCCATTAACCTGAAGGCCCTAGAAAACAGAAGCCAAAAACCTGGGGAATATGAATTTTCTCCATTCAGCTGTGTTGAAAGGATGATATAGGAGAGCAGCTTACAGGTGAAAACAATTTCCAAGTGGGTCACAACAAAGTCATTACTTGCCTGGCATAATTGACAGTGAACATAGGCAATCTTGTTAATTGATTACCCAGATTCCTGGTAATGAAAAGAGAAATTGTTCTATCAGGCTCCTTGTAGCAGCAGCACCTGTCCCTTCTCTGCGCGCGCACAGCACTTTTTACCAGTTTAAAAGAGAATTAGAATTGTGCTGCTATGTCACAGTTGCTTTATAAATCAATCAACATTAGATTATTATTTTTGTAGAAATCCAGGTTAAAATGAGGATATAGGGTGTGCGCCCCCCGCTCTCCTCTCCTCTCCAGCTCCTCCTCCGACGCATCAGTAGTTGGGAACACTTGTCCGCGCGCGCGCTGCTGCACCTCCCCACAGTGCATCCACGGACTCCTCAGGTGATGACAGGGAGAGCGCTCCTCACTCACAATGAAATCTTTTTAACGCGCCTCAAACCCGCAGCAGTTTAGAATGGAGACGCGTCTCGGCCAGTGGGGGGTTCTCCCTTTCCCCGGGTGGATTTGGCTCTTGATCACAACTTCCCTTCTGGGTGGAACAAACGCGGAGGTGAGGTGCATCCCCTCGTGTCAGCTGCCGCTGAACTCGGCAACGTACTGGGAACCGAACGAGTTGGATTTGGCGGATTTTGGCGCAGCTGAAGATCTGGTTGGGATTAGCGGGGGGTCAGTGGACGCCGGCGGGGACGAAAGGCGCAACGCAGTGGAATTAAGTGCTGAAGAAGAAAGTTCATTCAACGTTCAACCACAAATTGAGGAAGCATTTACAAACGGTGCGCAGAGGGACGACTTAAAAGCTCATCCAAAACTTTCCCAGCTTTCTGGAAGTGCTTTACGCGAACCTGACCTCCCTTTGAATAACACGAACGACAGCAGCGACAGTGATGACATATTCTATGGCATTTATGCCCAAACTGAGGATGTCCCGACGATGGAGAACAGAGATGAGACCACATGGAGACGACTGCGGCGCGCCAGGAGCGCGGAGACTTGGTCTGGATTCAGAGCTGAGGGCGTGGACGACGCACCAGCTCTGGATCAGGAGGAGTTTGAGCTCCCAAGTTCGATATTTGCTCTCAGCGGAGACACAGCTCACAACCAGGCGATGGTGCACTGGTCCGGGGAAAACAGCAGCGTAAGTAGCCAGTATTACTTTGTGTGCGCCAGATTTACGCGCGGACATCTTTTGACGCAGTGTGGTCAGCATTCATTCACGCGCCGTGTGTGGCATGAGTCATTTGAAGCTTTCCTGACTGCTGATGACTGAGAGTTTAGGGTCTCACTCTTGTGAGTGTGTTACATCTATATCCCTGTCACACGCACACCACCCACATACAGAAGAAATAATAAAAAAAACCCTCTTTCAGCGGAGAGACATTATGCAGAAGGATTTTTCAAATGCTTATGTGCATCCCTGGAAGCTGGGTTATCATCTTTCAATATCCTGCTGTCCTTTGTGCAACCATTGAAGTCTCTGGCTTTCTCCTCTGACTCTGATCTAACCCCCCTTCCTCTCTGAGTCTGAGCAGCCTGAATAGTCCACACTCCTTTCATTGTTACAGAAAAAGAAACAAGAGGATCACGCCAGTACAGTTATAAACCTAAAAGCTCTTTTTAAAATAAGGATAAAGCATCAAAAACTCGCCAAAGACTGTTTGTCCCCATCTCTGGGAGCCAAGCTGAGTTCTGTCTCCTCTTTTCTGATGACACCATTATGAAACATTTTCATCAGCGTTTTGCCCCCTTTCATATCAAGATTTTAGATGCACTTTGATAGTAATGGGGACATGCTACCACGACTTTTTTTGTTCCCAAATGACCAAACGTCTTCATTTTTTTCCCCCTTCAAGTTGGCCCCTAACAAACACACATTGCAGTCCTCAACCAAACACAAAGAAATATTTTGTGGTTGAATTTTGCAGCAGATTTCTTATCTTTTTTTCATGTGAACTTGTTGAAGTCAGCCTGCAACGCTCTTAATATTTTACCCCAAGGTTGTTTGGATTGCATCAATTTAATGGATTAAGTTTTTCTTCTGAAAATGTGAAAAGTTCAGAACGGCAGAAACAGAACATGCTGAAAGAAGGATAGAACAAGCTAATAAATCAGATTTAGGTCCTAAAAATGTTCATTATCCAGTACACATTCACTCACCATAATAAAAAAAAATCACAGAAAATTCACATTTTTTTTAAAGCAAGATGTTTTTTTTTATGTTTTAATCAACTTTATCAAAAAAAAAATCCATTATAGTTTTTTTTAAGACACAGAGAGTATTAAATATGATGCGCCGGGATATTTGGTAAGTGTTTGTTCACAATAATGTTAGTTTATGAATATACCCTATCAACCCACTGTCTCAAATCTGATACATACATTTTTAACATGGTATAACTGCATTATTGGGAAAAATATAATTTAAATTGCATTTTTTTTCCATTCAGCAAGTAGTCATTTATAAAATGAAAAACAAGAGATGACTTATTCTCAACACAAAGTGTCAAAATATGGCAACATTTTTCGAGATTTCATGGAAGCAGCCATTTTTAATGAGCAGAAAAAGCCCTTCTACTGCTCCTAGTGGAAAGATGATGAACTACAGGGCAGAAAACATGGACCAAGTTGCATATGATGGATTTTTAAGGATAGTTTTGATCATACTAATGACATAGGACTCTAAGAAATGTGTGTATTAAATATGATACAAACAGTTACAGGTTAATTGATCATACAGTATGAAAGATTGGGAAGATTTATGCTTAGTTTATAAATATTGTGAACAAGTCAAGAGTTGAGAAAAATGTCTAATGAAATTCTAAATGGAATCTTACCTACATAAAAGCAGTTTGAAATGTTCACATACTATTCATCGCTATTTTCTTTTTTCCTTTGCTCTTGTGGCGTCCGGTCTTTGATACATATCCACTCAATATTAGGGGACCTTAGGCAGCAGGAGGTCTTCCATGTAACATTCTCCTTCTCCATTTATGGTTTAAAATATTGTACAGGCAAAAAAAAGTAGTAGGTTTGTCATCTTAAATTGAAGATTGAAAAAAGACTGCCAACGATTTGGGAAGTGTAGTTTTTATTATATGTCATAGCAAGTTGCCAAAAGAGTATCTGGCAGTCATCTGAACAGGAGGGACATTTTCTATATAATAACTAAAATAAACTCCATAGTACCACAGTTGGATTAAAAACTTAAATTCTAAAGTTTTTGCCTTTGTTAGAACTGGTTGCGAGTACAAATATTAGATCACATGACAAAACTAAAATATTTTTGAAAATGTCGTCAAATGCATATAATCATCCATCCAAACTCTTGACTGAATAAGCTATCACAGAGTTGTGTGCAGGCGTCTTCGTTTTAGGAAAAGTCACTTTATTAAACGTAAGAGTAAAAACGAGTACATATAAAAGTATAAAAACAGAGAAATTTTGCATTTTTTAAATGTCACGTTTGAAAACTGATTAAAAAGAGAAGCTTCAATATCTTTTATTTTTTTGTAAATTTGATCTAGCATAATCACAAGTTTATTAGATTTTCCTTGTTAGCTGTTTTCTGCAAATGTATGTGATATTTCACTAACTATACTCCAAACCTTCTTATAAAGACACACTTTTATAGCATTTAATTCTATTCTGTAAAGTTAAGTTGCTTTAAGGCATACCTTCTTTTATGTTGGAACACTTTGGCTTTAAAAACAATAGTTCCTGTCTACTGGGCTCAGTAATTTTCCACGAATTTGTCTAATCACTCCCAGCAGTATTGAGTTGTCTTGATTTTCTTAAAGCAGGCCAGTTCATTGACAATCTCTGCTCTTTTGTCAGTGATTACACCTTAATGTTTTGTGTCTTGTTAATTAAAGCTTTTGTCTGTCTGTGTTTGCTTAGTTAGCTCTGCATTACCTGGCTAAGCATGGCCTCTTGTTGTGCAGTTTGGTTGCGGTTTAATAAATCAGTTTCTCAGCATCTGGCTTCCTACGAGAGCCCACGCCACCTGCTGCTTCACCTTATGACACAGTCTTCTTTTGTCAGCCTAAAATGTAAATTATGTGTTTGCATTTTCTGCCTTGTGCCGCTCCATCTGTTTCGGTGAACATACACACCAGGCGCTGAGAACAGATTTTACAAATGGGTTCTTTGATTTTCTTTCTTTTTTTTAAGTAATTTGTGCTGGAAATATTCACAGGAACTTGCACGGATCATTTTGGATTTTTATTTCAGTAATTAGGGTTTCAATGAGCTTCCCGAGCCGCAGGAAACATATTTAAAAAAGGGGGTTTTGAGAACTAAAAGTTCTATATCTACTGCATACAGTTTGTTCATTCCTCTGGCAAATTTTGACTTGAACTTCTTTTTATTTAACCAAGTATCTTCGTGATTGAAAATGACACAGAAAGTAATGAAACTGTGTACAAAAGGAAAAAAAAAATTCTCAGCTTTAATCTACTTTTAAACAAAAAATGACGTGCGAGGGGTATGAATCATTTTTTTGTACAAAAATACACCCTTTACCTGAAATAAATGAAGATTTAAAAATACAAATTTCTAATGCATTTTTTTTGAGTTGGCACAGAAAACTCAATTTTCAGGGAAGACGTCTGACATATTTTTTCGGCTACCTCTGTTACCTCCTAATGTTTGTGATACATCTTTAGTTCTTTAGAAGGTTGTCCTGTTCTTTCTTTTTTTTTGCTTTTTTTTCCCCGACAGATGCAGCAGAACGATGGATGTTGCAGGTTTCTTTTACCGACTTTCAAATTATTTTTCCTTGAAAGTTAAGCTGCAAGGACATTTCAGCTTAGAAGTCCACAAAAAAAAAGAAAAAATGCACTGGTGCTTCACTGATTCGTGTATATTGATTCATTGATGCAGTGTTTGCTATATTTCAGTGCAAATGTAACTGAAGGAAGCAATTACTGTAAATATTTCAAGGATTTGCTTTGAATAGTAAACTATAGAACGAATATGAGATTTGTTGCTTTGTGTAAATGTATGAAATACAAAATTGTACTTTACTCTACATAATGATTCTACAGCCTTGTTAGTTTTAATGAGAATTTTATACATATTTTTAGTCATTTATTTTTGTGGTCAAAACTTTGATTTGACAAATCCCAAATAGCTGCCATAAAATGGGTCAAATGCACTATATTTTGATGACATCTTCATAAAATGGCAGAGTAGGAAGTAAAGTTTTAAGGTGGAACTTTTTTATCCCTCGCTATTCTTCTGGCATACGGATCTTGGAGGTCTAGCGGGAGTGAGTGCTCTTTTTTTAGCCATTTCTTTGAAGAATTCTGAGGATGAGCTTCCATTGCCTTGTTAAAAAATACATGGACATTCTAGGAAAATATACCACGTTTCTATAAAGTCACCCTTTTTTGCATACATTTTGAAAGTGAGGCTCACTTCAGTGGAAATTGATACATTTCCAGACCATTACAGATCTGTCGTCTTTGGTTTGTTGACAACATGCTGAATTGCTCTTTAATGTAATGTCTTGTAACACATAAGATATATTACTTTATGATGAATGATAAAAGGGACATTTGAAATTAGAATTTCCACTGCCCGATTATGTATTTAAAATACCTAGCTACCTATGGAAATCAAAAGTTATTACATTATTTGCATTTTTTTTCCTTTCTAGACAAAGATTTTTTAAAAATAATACCTTATTTGTGCAATTACTTTAACTTTCCAAAAATGTTATGTTTACAAACGGATACAACAAGAGACGTTCAACAAAATGTAACTATTTACATTTTTTTTTATCTTTTTGGTGTTTTTCAAAAGACCAAAAAGCTCAAATTTGCCAAGCAGTTGGAAAAAAGGAAGAAAGAACTTGGTGCATCTTGTCTCGCCCTCTGTGATTATCCAGTAATAAGCAGCTGCAACTATTTACTTACATGAACAAGACATTTTCTATGTTGGCTTGTGTAGCTGGGGAATGCAGAGAAAAATTCACGCCTACATTTGCTTTTCATTTTACAGAGAATGGACTTAATTGGCTGGAAGCGTCATGCAGTTTCATCTGCAGATTGTTAAGGCGGGATTGTCAGAAACAGGCTTTGTCTGGGAAGAACAGAAACATACATGCAGAAGGAAACTGGCCAGTCCTGATGAAGATAATTGATAAAGACCTTAATTTTCTCATTACACAGTGGCACAGTGGTTAGTGCTTTCACCTCAACCTAACCAGGTCCTTGCTCTAATTCCGGCTTGGTTCTTGTCTGTGTGGAGTTTACATGTTCTACCTGTGCGTGAATGAGTTTTTTCTGGGCACTCCTCCCACAGTCCAAAAACATTCTTCATAGGTGAGTTAGTATCTTCAAATTTCCCTTAGGTATGTTAGCGTGAGTGTGTGGCCCTGAAAAGAACTGGTAGGGTACTCGGGGCGTACTCCGCCATCACCCCAACAGTAGCTGGGTTGACTCCAGTAGCCCCATGACTCCAAAAGGAAATAAGTGGGTTCTGAAGATGGGTGGGCGGACTGTCTCATTACATGACACAAGTGTGGCATCAATGTCAGGTAGTCTTTGGTTAACTTCTGCTTTTTGTTTATGTAGTACGTTCAGGTTGACACTGTAGGCGAACCATGGATAATAAAGGCCATCTTTGCATTGAAATTACTTTAGGGTAGGGTTCTCAAACTCACTTTACTTTGAGGCCACTGAAGGCAGAGTCTGACTGAGGCTGGGCCGTATTTGGTTCCATTTGTGCCAAAAATAAATGTTTGCATCCACTCTCTATGTGTTTGGTCCATTTTCTATGTATAATGAACAAGTTTATTGTTCATGTCTATGTACTACTAAGCAATATCTTCTGTGTGTCCTGTGAAACGACAGGAGTTAACGTTGCTAAGGACTTTTCAGAGGACCAGATCCAGCAATAATAGCAAATGCTAAGTTTTAAGAACTCGGGGGCCGCAAATGGCCCGCGGGCCGACAGTTTGAGTCCCCCGCCTTGGGGTGTATTCAGACTGGAAAACTCTGTTGGTCCAGACCGAATTAATTTGGTAAGGATCGAGTCCTGAACCTTGCATGTGGTCTGTATTCCGATTGAAATCTACTGAACATTTCTGTTTTGAACCAAAACTTGTAAACAAAACCACATGACTAAAGATCTCTTCAGTCATTGGCCAGGAATTATGTGGGCAGAGCAAAGCATTGACAAACCGAAGCTCAGTCTGATTTGAAATGAACCGAGACCATCTCAGAATATGGGTCATAGAGCAGTTCCTGGTTATAGACCAGTCTGCTTGGGTACATTCAGACTGAAAATTTGTTCTGGATTGTCAGAAGAAACAAAGTCTGGCTCACTTTAAGCAAACCGAATGTGTCTAGTCTGAAAACACCCCGGAATTCTTTAAAATTGTATCCAAATCCTGACACAATTGAAAAATAAAAATGTTATAACTCATTTGCTTTCTAGTCACAGAGCACCATATTTAAGTGGTTCAATAATTTCATATATACTTTTACAATGAGAAAATTTCTTATAGATGTTTGCTCTTTAAACAAATCTAACTCAGAATGAAATATATTGCAAGGACTGACTGAAGTGTTGCTGAAGGATGACCAAGTTCTAGTGAACCATATGACCTGTCATCAAACTCTTCAATGTAAACAATTTAAAAACTTTTCTAACAACCAGAATTTTTCATTTAACAAAAGATTTTTTATGCAGTCCTCAAACTTTCCCAGTTTTAACAAAAACAGTCTATCAACACCTTACAACAATGAACACTACGTACAATAAAAGGAACACTTCTCTGGTTGGTAACGATGGGTCTGAAAACATGAATATGCCTCATCAAATGACTCATCTTTTCTCAACTCAATGCTAAGGACACCCGGGTTAATCCGCCTGTTGTCTCACAAAGACGTGCAAAAACGGTCTTGATCAGTTTATGAGAAGAGATGTTTTTTGTTCAGGTCTGTTTTTTTTTACCAACAAAAAAAAGAAAAATCACCAATTGACAAACTATTCTACCCCTACTACCTGTAAATACTTTGCACCAAATACCATACAATTCCATATGCATTCTGTAAGTAAAAATGGTATCTTGCTCTGTAATTGTCAGCAATGCCCTTTAAAATGAAAATGCTTTTTTTCACTTTTAGTGTGACAGTGTGACATGGGGGCTTCATTATTTTAGTGTAGTTTTATTTATATTCATAGAGGTGTTAGGTTGGTTCTGTTCATCTGGAAATGTTTGCTACCGAGGCAGATAAATAAATAAATAAATGAACCCCGTTGAGGTATTATTTATGAAAACTTTTTAGGTTACACATGATAAATACACACGCATCAAGAGGTGTTGTTTGGACTGCTTTAGTCAGAGTCTGTAATTATACAGTTTAATGCTTTAACAAAGGAGATGTTGCAGGCAATATATTTGACAAACAACCATAAGAGATGGTCAACTCCAGGCGTCGAGGGCCAGTATGTCTTCAAGATTTCCAAATATTCAAGCATTACTCATGACTGATTACCTGGTTCAGTGGGTGTCCAGCCAATTAGAAATTTGCCAGAGCATGGTTTGTTGGAAAACATCCAGCAATGCAGCCCTCGAGGCCTGGAGTTGCCATCTCTGCTGTATATCTTCAACTGTTTAGACCAAGGGGTGTCCAAATCCAGGCCTTGAGACCCAATGTCTATCCATGTTTTTTTCAACCAACCTGCCATTGAAGCTCTATTGGCCAAACACACCTGATCCAGGTAATCAGCAACAGGTGAGACAGGGTTTTGGGAAAACCAGCAGGAAGCCGGCCCTCGAGGCCTGGATTTAGACATCTCTGGCTCAGACTATTAACGTGAATACGCTAATTCTGGCACCCCCCAATCCAACCCTTAATGCTGAGTGCCAAGCTCAGAGCGTACACTCTACCGCAAGGCCACTGAGCTGGTTATTTAATTTTCATCATTATTATTGGTGAAGGACAGGATCGAGTTTCATGATAAAAAATTACAGCCAATGTTGTTTTACACAGAAGCCAGAGCACTTGTTTCATAGATGCAAACAAAAGTCAAACATGTGGAAGAACATGCAGAATCTGTGAGAACAGAGCAGTCTGATGAAAAATTGTCAGAAAATGATCTAGATTTTTTTGAAAACTACCCAAATGATGCATAGAATATGAAATCATTTGGGGTACCATGTTTGATTCCCTTTAACAGTCGTAAAAACGTACAAGGAAAATCCAAATTTTGACACAGAAAATTTTCTTTTCCAAAAACTTCTTTTCCTGGTAGTTACTTTTACTAGAAGGTAATTCAGTTTCTTATTTAGCTGTGTTTTAGACCAAATAATAACCATAACTAATTACTTTTTAAAAGTAACATCCCGGGCACTAGATCTAATCTGCTCTGTTGTCTAATTTACATTTTCTTCAGAACAAAGCAGATAACTACAGCAAGGCACCAGTTCCTTCAATACAACACAGGCCAAAACTGCTATAACAAGCTAGCTTGATATCCTGCAGCTGGTCCCAAATTACACAGATTTTTGGTCTTACAGCTTACCATAGTTAAAGTTCTTGATTTATATACTCCAGGCAGATTGTGTCTGATGTTGCCAATTGGATCGTGCTTGGTAAAAATAAAGCCTGAAGTGGGACAATCTAATGATTTCGCCTGTTTGCTCTGCATGATCCAGCAACATTACAAAAAAATAAAGTTCAAAGCTTTGTTGGGGTTACACACTTGGTTTCCACAAAAGCAAAACACTACTTGAAAATTTGAGCTCTAAGAAAAACAAACAAAACAAAAAAACTACCCACGGTTGTCATGAATACATTTCAAAGCAATAAACTTTTTGAAAAAGTTGTTTATTTTTTAAGTAAAGCTAGACATTTTAACATGGGAGACAATAGGAAATTGCTCTCCTAATGCACCCTGTTTGATCTACCATAATTATTTGACCATTTAGGCAATTCATTCCGACAGATTCTGAGAAGGAGAAAAGCAGCTTTGACATGCAACATGCACATAGCTGCTTTACTCAACGGGATAAAATGTTGAATATCAGCACAAATCTGCTTTTCTCTACAGTTTCTACGGTTTATCAGTGTTGAAGGGGTAAGGAACTGCAATATTTGGTTTCTGTAAATACAGGAGTGGAAGGTGGAGGCTTGGTTACATTTTAAAGCTTCTAAAATGTTGTAATTTAACTGTATGTGTGAAACCATTTTCAGGAGGTATGTCACACATTCTTACTGGTAGGTAAAAGAATCAGTGAGTTCCTGCTCTGCACACGTCTGTGTGTTGATATTGTAAAGCTCATCACAATATTGAACTGGACAGGTTCCAAACACAGAGATATTCTCCACTGAACATCAGAGCACAAAGCCAGAGAGAAATACCAAGAACGAGAACACAGGACTCTGTCAACACTAACATCAAAGTCTTTGCATTCAAACTAGATGCTGTCTAGAAAAACAGCGAGCTGTGGATACACCCTTATTAAAGTTTTAAAAGAGAAAACACAGCTACATTTGCATACTTAAAGCAAACACAACGTTAAGACAAATTGACTCTTTTTTTTATGTAACTGGAAATTGTCTTGCAAGTAGTCAAAATGTAGCCTGAAATAAAGGGAGTTGTTGTTTGAATCGTATTCAGATTTTTTATATATATTCTTAAATGTGATTCACAGAAAACCTACCAGATCACCTTTCTCTAATTACCTTTTCATTTTACAAATAGCATGTCTCTATATAGACTGAAACACACAAAATCAAAGAATCCTAACAAAATGATATCATAGTTTTACCCTCATCAGGTCGCGTTTTCTTCCTTGTGATTAATAAAACAGTAAAGGAAGTCATGTCATCAGAAGACATACTGACAAGCCATCAGTTTTTGAGCTACAGATGAATCACACTTATTAAAATAAAGCCATCTGTTGAGCACTTTCTGTTGCTGGGCAGAGTGATTATTTGGCATTTTGCTTTACGTGTTCGCTTTAATGATAGATATTCTAAACAACCTCTGAAAACCAACTCTAAAAGTTACTCTGATATTCTTCAAATAAATGTAAATTTGAACATATATGCAGGTTTTTAATTAAACATTGCCAGTAGTAATAATCCCTAAAATTATGAAGACCCTTGTTAGTAGTAATACAGTTTCAGATAGTTCCCAAAGTTTGGAAGATGTCCCCAGCTGCATTAAGTTTTATTTTTTATTTCCATGCAGAAACGGCTATAGTGCTTTTTGCTATTAAAAACAAAATACCACATATATTTTAAGCATGTGCTTTGATAAGTCTGAATTTTTTTATGCATCTGTCTGCTTTAGGGGTCTGCAATGTTCTAAAACAGTTTTAAAAGTAAGGCTCCTGTAATCTTACAGGACTATACTAATAATTTTTGAGAATATGTTTGCATATTATGTATACGTTTTACATTTATACATGTAGTTATCCATATTGTTTACTTTTTTATTATTAAGAAGGGGCTTTGATTGTTTTGAACAACATGTTTAAGCCTCTGTCACAACAGCTAGATATTGGTTGAAAAAATGCCCAAACTGTTGTTAGTTTAAATGAAAGTACTGCCAATGTGTTCAAGTTGTTACGGAATAATTCTTGTTTAGGTGTTTGTGTGTCTTCATATACTGTCTCTTTTTCATAGATGTACTGAAATTGTAGCCAGTAAAACTTTAAGTATAGAAAAACTGTGGAAAACTTTTTCTGGATCTGTTATAAAATTATCCAAAGCAACAGTAGATGTGCTTTTATTTACTATGAAATTGTGCAAATTGGATAATAAATTGGCCTAATGGAAACACAACAATAAAAAAAACAAAAAAACAAAAAACTTGGATTTTGTCTGAAAAAAAGTTTTTGCGCTTGGAGGGAGTGCTTTTAGAGACTTATTAAAATTGAAACCACTGCAAAAGAACCACTTTTGTTCGGAATTTAATGAGTTACCTGACCAACAATTAGATGCCACAAGAGGTCCCATCAAAAGTTGAGCATGTCATGCGGAATTGTTGGATCGAAAGCTCCTCTCTAAACTCAACAACTAGGATTTCCCAAAATCTCTTCATCTGTAGCCGCTCCCATGTAGCTTGCCACTCCATTAGCCGAATAAGACGCTGACGGCTCCTTTGATTAAAGATGAGGGCTAGTGCCATGGCAGAAATTTGAATGTATCTGCTGTAAATCAAAGTATCGTTCACATCGTTCGTTTTTTGAAAGATGTATTGTTAGTTTGTGTTTATTTGCGTGATTACGATTTAATAGAAAATAGAAAATAATAGGAAATGCAGCTATTGACATTTATATTTACTGCTGAAGTTTGTTTTGTTGATTCTGATACCGCTTTATATATATATTTATATATATATATATATATATATATATATATATATATATATATATATATATATATAATTTTTGTCAATCCTAAAATCCTTTTGAATAATCTCAGTATACTTTTATGATTTTCCTTTTTATTTTGTTGCTGCTTTTGGCCTTGGTTTTCATTGAGAATAAATATCCAAAAGATTTATGTTTATTTTTGGAGTTTTGAGAAATTCATCTTAAGAGGAAAGATGTTCTTGGTTGTGTTTTTATCCCAAAAACTCTCAGACCTTGTCAGGAATTGTAAATTCAAGCATCTGTTTATATTCTAGTCAGATTAAAAAGTCAAGTTAATCAGTGTTATTCTGTATAGATCTGCAGCTTTGGTTGGATTTGTTTGTAGGTTGTTGTACTTGTGTTTGTTTTTTGTGTGCGTTCACAGTATTTTGTTTGTTTCTGTTTCTCTGCATGAAGATCACAGCAGGTTTCAGTGTCCAATCACCCTCAGATGTTTCTGCTTGAGTTAATTAGTCCTCTGTGTATTTAAGTCCAGTTTCATTCTCCAGCTCTGTGATGCCACATGATTGTTTTTGGCATTTGAACCATGTTGCAGGGTTTTTTTTTTTGTGTGTGTGTTTACATCTTTTATTTATAGTTTGCTCAAGTTTCAGTTTCTCCAGTGAAAGTTTTGTCATATTTACTATATATTTTCCTACACGGGGTGTTCTCCATCACTAGCGGCTGTGACAAATCCAATTTGGAGTCCAATAATTGAGAAAAAATAAATGTGCGGTCACCAGATCAATACGTTGGGTGAATGAGAATCAATAGCTGGAGGACTTAAATGTCTTGGCTCTGATATCAAAATGCAAAAGTTTTATTGTTCGCGTGTTAGAATAAGTTTGATTAGTCAGGTTAAATGCGTACAGAAGACAAACATTTTGACTTTAAAGAGATCAAGGAGAGGAGAGACATTCAAGAACACCAGCCTGCAGGTGTGTGACAGAGAAACATGATCAGTGAAGCATCTTCAAGGATTTCTATTGCATTTATTGATGTTTCTCCAGACTCTCTGTGCCCTTTTAATATTTGTAATACTTTTTTTTTTTTTTTCTTCTCTTTTCTTTTTAAACATGAGTGAGTAGCTAGTATCGGTTCAAGGCATTTAAAAATATTTATTAAATTAAGCAAAATTGTCCACTTTTTTTTCTTCTGGAAGGGGTGTAAAGTTTAGGTTTTTCTGAAATAACATATTTTTTTTAAATAAAGCCTTTAACTGCCAAATAAAATAAAATACGTTACTTATTGATAAATTTCAATGTTCCAATTACTTTTGAATAAAAGAGAAGATAATTTCAAACCAGAATTTAAAATTGTTTTCTTCTCTTTTTTACTTTATTTTATCACAGACCTCAAGCTAAAAGCATTATGGGGCCACATTATCACTAACCAAATCACCAATGGAATATCAAAGATGGTTTAACCACTTAACATTTTAATTTAAGTTTTTTTTTTAAATCAAAGTTTTCCTCTGAGAACAACCAAATTGTCTAAATGTTAAACCTTTAAAAACACAAATTAGTAAATTATACCTGCACATACACACAGTTGGTGATTAGTACAGACAAAAATAGAAACTCGTTTAATGAAAGATGCTCAGGAGGACATAGAATGACCCCCCCTTCCCACCGAGAACCCAACAACAGCAAAACTGAAGGTCTCATGTAGCCTTGAGGTAAAGCGGGTGTTAGCCTGCTAAACTGGTTTCATAAAAGAGCTGTCTGATAGCTGTATTCTCTGCCTCCCATTCTGTTTTTTTTGAAAACCATAGGAACGAGAAAGCATTCGATAAGGACTCTTCTATTTATTGCTTTTTCTTCATCCCGCCTCTTCAGCATATCAACACAAACATCCCCTTAGCGGCTCTCGTCTCCTTCATAAGGAGAATTCACATCCTCAGACAATCCTATGTCTGATGCCTTTAAAAGTGGACTTGAACTGTCTTTCTGTTCCCTTGGGAGGCTGTGATGGACAATGTGAGCTGGTGGTGAGGGGGGTGGGGGGCAGCATTAGGAGTGAACATCACAAAAATAAGCCTCTTTAAATTCTAAGGTTTTATCAAGACAAATAACCGCATCGATTAAATAAAATCCCTTTTAACATACTAAGTAGAAAATGTAAAAAAAATAAAATAAAAAAAAGTGTAGAAGTCGGCCATTTTCCATCAATTAACTTTACCGGAAAAGTAAGTCACAGGAATGCTTCATAAAGCTGAAAGCAAACATGTGATGGTTCGTACCAATTCAGTTTGTAAACTGTGTCGCCATGTTCCTCTTCAAGAGGAAAAATGTCCCAGCAGCCTTTTCAGTCAAACTGTGTTCCTTCTGCTCTGGCCATACGGAATTAGTAGTTTGGGGAATGAGATGTGGTTCTTTTATATTTCTCAAAGACCACAATTTCTCCAAGCATTGTAGGGAAGGGAACTGATGCCCGTCAGTCTGCAGATTGGAAACCAAATATTTCAAAATCTTAAGTCGTCTTTCTTATGGTAGAAAAGCAGAACCTAAAAATCTTTTAGAATATCTTTTTAAACTCTTTTCTGAGGGAAACAACAAGTGACATTATTTTATTTTTATTTATTTTTTGCATTTCATTACTAAAAGAATATCTTCAAAACTAGACAAGAAAAATTGAGACAATCTAAAAATGACAAACTAACAGTATAGATTTGACACAAAAAACTGATATGGGTTCAGTCTTTTTACTGAACCAGGAAGTAGCCACTAATTCAATCAAAATCGCAGACTTCTAACAGCTGCTTTTCAGTTATATTAGTCAGAATAACCGTTCCTGCTGTGCCTTTTTTAAAATGTTCTTGCCAGTTCAATGCAGTTTTTTTTTTTTTTTTCTTGATCTCTTCTTATCCCGATATGTCTTTTCCTTTGCTTCCCCTAGTGCCAGAATTGTGCATTGCAGCCATTTCCTTAAATAATCATAACTTGCCAGAGTAGGGTGTGTTTGTCACCCCTGGTGTAATGTACTCAAGTTATAAACTGGCCGATTAGATGCCTCAATAGTATGATGTGGCTGCTGATGTCAAACATTCAAAACATTTGACTGATTTTGTGTAAGTGGACATACGTTTGAAATACTAGGTTCAACAACCGATGATTTCTATCTTTTTAACACCCGATTTGTATTAATTTAAAAAAAAAAAGACAAAAAGTGCAAAAGGCCACACTGTAAATTATTTTGGGGAAACATTTGCTGTAAGTAAGGAATGAACAAACGTATACGGGTACATTTCAAAAATTCTCCCAAGCCAGATTTCACGTGGAAGTTGTGTGGACTTCCAAGCTCACTACTGGTTAGTGAGAGTGGTTCCCATAGAAACTTTGAAGGACCACTCACTACTGACAATGTCTGGCTCAAACATGCATCCATTTTGGCCCCCAAAAAAACCCCACAACTGCTGGCTAAACTGACATAATTTAGTTGGAGCCATAGGTGAGTTATAGGCATTGTCTGCAATACCAGGCAGCTACAGGCGGAGAGGGAAACGCGTCTGAGATGAAGGTAACGCTGACCTGCACCGAGACTAAACAGAACATGAAGCTGGGGTTGTCCTTGACATTTGGTTTAATTTTAATATGCCTCTTTCACTTAGTATGTTCTTTCCTGTTATGTCTTTTATATTAATTTTTATCTGTCAGGGGACAACAAATAAAAAAATAGCCGCTGGGTTAATTTAATGTGCAATGCCCCAGAGAAACACAAAATAAAATTAAAATTAATTTAGGCCACAATAAGACTCATAACCACAAATGATTTGTGATTTCTGTACTTATGAAGTACTTTAGTTGCACAAATGCAAATGTCTGTCTGATGTTTACCTTCAAAACCAAAATGATTACCAGTTGAAAAACTAAATGTTTCAAGTGAAAAAAAACCTAATAAAAATATAATCTGTATTATACTGATTTCAATGACCACAACTATCGATATAAGAATAAATCATTTTTATTTATACATCCGCAACTCACTACTTTCCAAAAATAGTAACAAAATACGGATTTTGTGAATAATTCAAGGCAGATTGGTGCCTGTGACAGCCAGTTTCAACACGCGCCCCATCTACCTTCAAAGGAACGTCTCACCAAAGGAGGACTAATTTAACGTCTTCAAACAAAAATAATAGATCGATACTTGGTGAGAATCAATCGCAGGACTAAATGTAGCTTTATATTGCATTATTAATAATTTTGCATACCCCTATTTTGTAGTCATCAAGGTGCCTTTCAGTCAGTGCAGTCCCTTATTTCTAGGCGCGCTTGCTTAAGTAGGCTCTTTGGCCCCGCCCCTTTCTTGCAATACTTTTGTGGCATACATGTGACGTCTGCACAAATAACTAACTAGCGATCTGCGATGCGTCCGCCTGGGTCATCTCAAACATGCTTATTGTCTAATGACGCCACAGTTCAGTTTTCTTATGAAGTTTATTGTTTCAGCTTTACAATTTGAATTGGTTAATTAAAAAAAAAACAGGAAAAAATGATCCCTCAAACAAAGTTGAATTTACATTTCCTGTTTTTATTTTGACTATGACATTGCCTTTGCTGCACGGACAACCAGCAGAACTTGTTAAAACTCCACATTGTGGAGTGCAGCTCTGTTAAGCCACCAAGCACTCCTGTGGCGAGCTTCTCCGCTTTCTGGAAATCTCACTGAATCTATTTTCCATTGTCAAGCTGTGCTCCCCTCACAGTTTCACTTCACTGAAATCAGCCAGAAAATGTAAAAGTTTGTTCTTCAACAGGGAAACATCAATTTGCAGAATAGCAACTGCGAAATGAGATCTCAACACTTTTTATTCAATATGTTTTTAGTAATTTCGTCACACAACACTGAGGTGTGACTTCAGACATTTTCCTTATGCTTCTATGAGTAGCTGTAGTCACTACCAGGAACCAAATGCATCCGCTCGTTTGTCTTGCAGAAAAGCGCTCTGCAAAAATAAGGCTAAAATGTCACAACTGCATTTGATATCTATTTATAGCCCTCAATTGGAGCCTCAAACCTTTATCAATGAATCCCAAGCAATTCCAGTTGTCATCAGTGTCCTTTGTTGAAAATGTATTTCATTCTGCTTAAGTAAACTTTTCATGTAACTTTTTACCTGCAGTCTTTTACCCTTTAAAAGCCCTCATTTAAAACTAAAAAAAGGAGACATAACCTTTAAAATCACACATTGCTTTTGAAAAGTTTTTTTGACAGAATAGTTTAAAAAAACAAACTGATGAATCCCTGAACATGAGCAGCAAAAAAGAAAGGCAAAGATCGTAGTTAAAGATAAAGCCAAATTGGACTTTAGAGATATGACCAAAGTGAACAAAATTACAATATAGAAAGAAAAACACAAAAGAAGCAAGACTGGATTTGGCCAAATGACAAGATGCAAAGTTTCTGGGAAAATGTCTTTTGGAAAGATAAGAACAAACTTGACCTTTTTGGAAACATCAGCTCTGTTTGCAAATGTAGAAATGCGTCACATCAAGAAAATAACTTGGAGGTTCGGTTATTGTTTGGAGCTCCTGTGTTACATCTTCCATGGTTGCACTGGAATAAATCTCACGATTATCATTGTGTTCGACCAAAGTTTCAGAAGCTTGTTTCATTGACAGATCATTGGCTTTACAGTAGGATAGTTCACAACAAAATAAAGTTGAAGACATTCTTGATGGAAAATGGTATTTTTTCAACATGTTATTGTTTGATTTTTCTCATGATGGATAAATAGGAAGAAAATTAGACTTAAACTAGCTCTTTTGTATATTTATTTATTAAAATCCCGGTGAAATGGAAGTTGACAAAATGTTGCTTGATAGCTTGTTTGTTACATAGAAAATATGCTGGACAGGCAACGAGCTCCCTGCTCCTCTCCATTCAGACGCATCCACTTTGAGACAAATGCTGTCAAATACTTCATGTACGTCTTTGTTTTTCTCCTCTGGGCTCAAAACTGTACGGCTGGATAGCTGCAATATTGCTCGCCATTTTTGTTTGCATCAGTAACGTTATGTTGAGGTTTTGAGGGGCTGTAAGCTAGCAGAGAGTGTAAACAGAACTCTGTTATGAGTGATGGGAAGGGGGCGGGCTTACTCTGTCCCTATAGTCCCGCCCACAAT
>NC_050526.1:6905628-6911598 GCF_002922805.2 Oryzias melastigma
CGGTAATTTCTCCAACTATGTTTTGTTTATAATTACAGAGGTCCTGGTTGATCTATGAAAGTGGCTCAAACCATCCTGACTATAAATAAAAAGAAAAACCTAAAAAAAAAAGCTGATTTGACAGGACTGAGGACCCCACCCACACACACAAAAATCTAATCACTTTATATAAAACTTCTGTATTTCTCTGTACGTTTCCTCATGCAACTCATTGTTTTTCACCTCTTTCAGTGCTTCCATGTTTCTAACAGTGGTGAAAAGTTAAAAGGGGTTTCAAAAAAGAGAAACATCTTTCCACCCAGCGGGCTCTGCTCTTTGTCTGGGTTGAGAGAACCAACCCACTTGCTGCCTAATCTTGCCTGCATTGATTTGACTCCCACCCCCCCGCACACAGAAACTTCCAAGCTCAGCAGGCCGCTGTGGCCGAGCTGCTGAACTGGCATGCGCTTTCAATTATGGCACAAAAAATAAATAAAAAAACAAACGATGCGAGAGTCCAAGCCATAAGAAGCCGCTAGTCGTTTCAGTTGGTCTATCAACTGAGCTCCCACTTCAACACACAGCCCTCGTCTCTGTCTGAGAAGTCCAATAAAGTGGAGCTCTGGCTGCTTTTGCTCGCCAAGCCGCAGCTGTGGTGAGGTGCACCTGCACCACGTCCGCTTAAGGAGCCGTGGATGTTGTCGTATCTGAGAAATTACCCAGATTCCCCCAAATATTTCAACATTACTTCAAACTGTTATGATTAAAAACTTTATTACAGCACGGATAGTTTATGATGTGCAAAGTTACTTCATTAATCATGAGTGCGTTGACCTGCTATCCACCAGAGAGCCAAAAGCTCCCAACTTCAAACAATCTGGCTTCAGTGCAAACATCTGGTCCAAGAGGAAATGTTGCCTTTGTTAATAAAGTGATATAAATTGTTCTGACAGACAAAAGCCAGAGAACATTACGCGTCCCGCTCAGGTGGTATTGAAGTATGGCAGAGCGCTCTCCTGCAGCGTGGAGCTGCTGTTGTGTGACATGCAGGGGCCATAAGCCATAAAATACAAACAGACAGTTCTTTGGTTAGTAAAGGTGTTAAATGATGCTGTTTAATGTGGGGAGTTTATACAGAGAGATTTCATACTCTAGCCCCCGAGAGGACTTGAACTTTTTCTTTTCTTTGTCATCTGCTGATATTTTTTTTTACACCTCTATTAGATTCATTTTATATCTTGGAGGTACAAGCTTGCTTTTTGCTGCTTGTATTTTCATGCTTCTTTTCACAAGCAAATGTAAAATTTAAAGCTTTCATTTTTTTCCTCATGATATAACTTTTGTCTAATGTACAGTGGGGTAAAAAAGTTTTTAGTTTGCCACCAACTGTGAAAGTTCTCCCACTTCTAAAAATGAGAGAAGCCTCTAATTTTCATCATAGGTAAACTTCAAAAATGAGATACAAAAGGAGGAGAAAATCCAGAAAATCACATTGTCTAATGTTTTAAAGAATTTATTTGGTGGAAAATACATTTTTGGTCAATAAGAAAAAGTTCAACTGAATACTTTGACTGCTGTCATTGCCAACACAGTTTATAACAAACGTTTTCTGTAAGTCTTCACAAAGTTTTCACAAACTGTTGCTGGTATTTTGGCCTATTCCTCCACACAGATCTCCTCTAGAGCTGAGATGTTTTGTTCAACGTTCAACTCCCTCCAAAGATTTTCTAAGGGGTCAAGATCTGGAGACTGGCTAGGTCACTCCAGGACCTTGAAATGCTTCTTATGAAGCCTCTTCTTCGTTACCTGGCAGTGTGTTTGGGATCATGCTGGAAGACCCAGCCACGTTTCATCTTCAATGTCCTTCCTGATGGAAGGAGGTTTTCATTCAATATCTGAGGATACATGGCCATATTCCTTCTTTCCTTTACATGGATCGTATCATCCTGGTCTCTTTGCTGAAAACAGCCCCATGGCATGATATTTCCACCCCCATGCTTTACAGTAGGTTTGGTGTTCTTTAGATGCAACTGGGCATTCTTTCTCCTCCAAACACAACAAGTAGAGTTCTTAACAAAATGTTATATTTTGGTTTCATTTGACCATAGGACATTCTACTCTCTTCTAGATCATCCAAATGCTCTCTAGCAAACTTTAAACGGACCTGAACATGTACTGGCTCTAGCAGGGGGACACGTCTGGCACTGCAGGGTTTGAGTCCCTGACAGTGTGTTACTGATGGTAACCTTTGTTACTTTGGTCCCAGCTCTCTGCAGGTCAGTTACCAGGTCACCCCTTGTGGTTTTGGGATTTTTGCTCACCATTCTTGTGATCATTTTGCAGGAAGCCCCAGATAGGGGGAGATTATCAGTGGTCTTTTATTTCCCTTGTATATCCCAATTATTATTATTAGTTGATTTTCCTATTGCAGATTCAGTTATCCCACCCTGGTGGAGGTCAGTTATTTTGTTTCTGGTGTCCTTTGACAGCTCTTTGGTCTTGGCCATAGTGGAGTTTGGAGTGTGGCTGTTTGAACTAATTATCTATATAAAAGACACCTGTCCACAACCTTAAACAGGTGTCATTAATAGATGTACCAAGTGGAGGACAGAGGATCCTCTTAAACAAGAAGTTGCATGTCTGAGAGCCAGAAATCTTGCTCGTTTGTGAGTGACCAAATACTTATTTTTCACCATAATTTGCCAGTGAAAATCAATGTGATTTTTGATTTTTTTTTTTCTCATTTTCTCTCTCATAGTTGAGGTAATCCTGTGATGAAATCTGCATCTTTTTAAGTGGAAGAACTTACAAAACTGATGGCTAGAAACTTTTTTCCTCCATTATATTTGCCCTTTTTACATTACTATTCAACTCAGTAAATCCTGTAACTGTTGCAATTATGAAATCATTCCACTGTTTAATTGTTGTTGCTAATGCAATGACATATTTATTGATGAGGGAACTTAATGCCAACGGCGGATGAAGGTCGATCGTTGGGTTAGTGAGAATGGGAATCAATTAGAATGTGCACTCGTGTGTTTCCTTCTTCAGAAGCATCATTTGTATTTTCAAATGTTGCTGTTAAATGCAAAACACCAACCTCACATCAGTCGTTATCCTCAACCAAAACCCTGCAAGCTGCCTTCATGCGTTGGGACACAATCATCAAATACATGCTGGTTCGTTTTCTGCCAAGGTTTAATGTTTGCAGAGGATTAAATCTGAAAAAAAATCAATTTGCTTGCTCTTGGATGTCAGGTACTATAGTTTATGCATATGTGGATGCATCTGCTGTGTCCTGTTTTCTACAAAACCCTTTTTTTGTCAAACAAATGGAAATAAAAGCTTAAAAAAAAACTGTCATTTCTGTTTAAAAACTGTTGGAGAAGTTTCCATTAGGTCTGCTGTCTAATCACTAAAGGAAGGTTCTTCAAGCAGCCAAGAATTGAATGTCTTACAGGACATGCTGAGCTTCAAACACCTTTCTGACACGGCTACAAAGTGAATTTTCTATCACTGTATTGATGTGTTGGCTGCAACCAGGCATCTTTCACAGCACAGGAAACCTTCCCAGTCAACAAAGAGGCTTTAGATGCATTACGTCACGCTGGAGTCTTGGCCGGATCCCAATTAAATGCATAAACTTTGATTTCCAAACAGAAGAAAGAGTGAGGGTGTAATTTGTCATAATTTTCAAACTGCTGCAAGCTGTTTTATGGTAAATGACTGTGGCTGTGATGGTTTGACTTTGGGAGGGGATAAAGGCAGTTTTTACTGCCAGATCATAAATCTCCAGCAGCCCTGTCTGGACCCTGTGTATCAGTTGTAACAAGCTGTAAACATTAGAAGTAAAACAGGCCTAGAAGCAGACTTTAAGGGTGTATTCAGACTGGAGACAGTTGGTTCATTTAAAGTGAACCAGACTTCATTTCCCCCAATAAATGTTCAGTCTGAAGACTCTCTGGGACCAGAAAGTGATCTCCGACCCATCTTTTGAGGTGGTCTCAGTTAATTTACAACTGGGGTGCTCATTACGTCTATCGCAAAGGACATTTAGTTAGATCCTGGGCCGTAAAAATTATATTAAAAAAAAAATTATCAGCAAATTATCACCCTTATTTAATTGACATGCTCAATGACCAACCTTTGATACATACGTCACTGCATACGCGTGTTTGACTACACTGAGCGTTCATTCATCGGAGAGCATATGCCGGTTCGGTGCATGCTGGGTACCCGGCGGAGGGCTGCGGCGGTCTGCAGGAGCGTTTATTGAGGCCCGGGCCAGACGGTGTGGTTCCTCAATCGGAAGCAAAACCGAGACGCTAGTCTGAGCCAGCCATTCTGCCATAGGGCCCGTGGCCGGGTCCACGGTTGCCGCCCTGAGGATCTAGCACCTTTATATCTTCTGTAAATAATGTCTATTTGCTGCAACAGACAAATTTCTCAGCTTGGGATGAATGAAGTATTTCTTTTCTATCTTGACAAGAATTGCAAAGCTTAGGACTTCCATTATTCTTTCTCTCATTGCTTTGCTTCACCCTTGTAATTCCTAGCCAATGACTTTACTTGCGTACTTTGGTTTAAAAACTTTGGTTAGGGACTTGATCTGGATGGAGTCCACCTAATTTGATCCAGATAGAGTCCTGAACAGACTGTATCAGTCTGAATACACCCGAACAGGCTTTTATCTAAACAGTGATTTATCTTGTTCCCCAATAATCAGAACAACTATTTGGAAAACAAAGCATGAGTAGCATAAAAAAAGGCAAGATTGACTCGAGTAAATTTAAGCTTAAATTCATTTTTTAACATTTTCCTAGACAATAAAAAAGTCAACATCTTTAATACAAAAAATGGCTAAAATGGTTCAAAAGCAATTCACATAAAAAGAGGAAAAACATGAATTGTTTTTTTAAGGAAGTTGTAGTAATACGAACAACATATTAAGAAATTCAAGTACATTTTTGGATAATTTTTCTTATTTGGTTTGGATTTCACATTAAACACTTTTTTCTGTATATGAAAGTGGCTCATTTTTTGTCATTTTCTATGAAATAAGCTGTCAACATTTGCTTGTTTGCTTTCGAAAAGTCTCCTGTTTTGTTTGTGGTATTTAATGAGAGATATTTGATGCACAAATCTTGTTTACACGATGGAAGTCTTTCTTGTTTGTGGGGACGGCCACCCCAAATGCTTCTAACGCTTGATAATTAGGAGGCAGCTCGAATGAGAGGCCTAGAAAAGACGCCTGGAAAAGCTTCCCAAGAGAGTCGAGTGATGCGCCGGCTCCATTTCTGCAGAGTGCAGACAGGGCATTGCTTTTTCAGTTTTTAAATTCTTTTAGCAAAAACCGAGAAACGATATAAGAAAAAAAACAAAACAGAATAATACATTATATAAAAACATACACATTCCCTAAACGGTATGGGCAGATTATTAATCATTCTCTACTAGACTTCCCAAATTTCAACAGTTTTGAGTGACGGCTGTAACATATTTGACAATAACACTGTGCTGCCGAGGATACCACATCCTGCTCATCAGTGAGTCTTTCTGAGCTCACCAACCTACATAGATGAGAAGTTTTTCCTTGAAGAATGCCTCTTCATGGATGTTGTGGCTCTGGAGTGACGTCCTATCACTATTTTTAATAAAATAAAGCGGCGTCTGTCAGGAAGCTTAAAACAATCTGCACGTGATCGGCTTTTTGTCTGACTGTGACACCTCATTGCTGCTCAGCATCCACGGTTCTCTCCTCTGAAGTCGGTAATCTGTTTGATCTGTTTTGTAGGTGATTCTCATGTTGACAAAATACTTCGACTTCAACTCTGGCAGAGTGACAGAGAGCTCTTTGTGGAGGTAAGATCTGCTGTTGTGTCTTTGTGTTCAATGCAGCAAAACAAACTAATGGCTGCTTCTTAACCCTTCCTGGTTTAAATGATTCCTAAGGGGATGCAAGAGTGACGCTTTACTTTGAAATCTCAGTTC
>NC_050526.1:6912066-6922554 GCF_002922805.2 Oryzias melastigma
TGTGGTTTACGCTGTAAGCATTAATGTTTTTTTTTATTTCCATATTTATTTCCTTTAAAATATATATACTATCCCAGCTACTAGAGATGGTAACTTGTATTTTTTTTTTAATCCATCAAAAACTACAATTCCCATAGCCCCACCCCTTTAATTTTGTGTCATTAGAAGTCTCCAAATGACCTCTATAGATACCATAAGAAGTTAATTCCATATTATACAGAGGTTGGGAGATATTCAAGTTTAGACACATTAACAGCGTTGATAGTCAGATGATTTGGATATAAAATACTGTATAGTATTTCCTCAATAAAATGTTACCTGAATTAAAAATGCATTCAATAATCTAAATAGCGATTAGTCAAAATATTTTGACATCATATGCAGACAAGAAAGCTCTTAAATATCATCAAAATATTTAAACATTTCAACTCCTAGTTCACATTTAATTTGCATTAACAATACAGTAGGATGTGTACAACAGCTCCAGACTAATAAATGAAGTATTATACAAGATATTTTTGATAATTAAAAACATTTCCATTCATCTATCAAATTGCTTTAAGACTTTGTGCTGTTGCAATTTTCTGCTTGCCTCACATGCTTAATGGCACCATTAGCTTCTGAACTATCAAGGTTTTCTTGTGTTTTTCTCTCCATTCATTTTAACAATTGAATCTTAGGTCAACTGATTATGGGACCACATATGAAAACCTTAATGAGAAAGTCGGGAGTAAAACCATTCTGAGCTACTTGTACGTGAGTCCAAACAACAAAAGGAAGGTAAGTTGAGTGGCTTTTTTTTTTTTTTTTTTTTCTGAAGAATTCCGCAGGCTCTGAATACATCTGTCAGCAGATTTTCATGTTCACCACAAAGCGGTCCTGCTGGAGCCAGCATCTATTCCAAGCTGCAGATTGAATGAGCACACACTTAAGCCCTGTTGAATGGAGGCTGTCATGGTGGGCTGCTGATTCCCTTTCTTTTTCTTGTCTAAGATAATGTTACTGACTGACCCAGAGGTAGAGAGCAGCCTGCTCATTAGCCTCGACGAGGGGGCGACCTATCAGAAACACGGCCTAACCTTTGATATCCTCAGCCTGCTTTTTCACCCCGAGCAGGAGGACTGGATCTTGGCTTACAGCCACGACCAAAAGGTAACGCGTGGGTGTGTTATGGTGCCAGATTAAAATGTATACAAACCCTTAAAAGGAAAAAAAAAAGCATGTTTTTGACATTGCAGTATAGAGCATGGGTTTGTTTGTTCGTTTTCTGCCTGATCGTGGTCATGAATACAAAACGTCTGCTATCGTTGTAGTCGAAAGTGTTCATTTTGGTAAAGAGAAGCTGCCTTCACCAAATGAATGCAAACAGTTGCAGTTTGGCAGCAGCTTCCACCGCAGGAGCAGGACTTCTGCCCCCCTGAATGAGCTGTGAGGTCCTGCTCCAGACAACCTTGAATGGATTTACTCTAGACGGGTTAAGAGAACAAAAACAAGGAGATACCTCCCCTGCACACAGATAACTGAGCACGAACACATATACTCTCCATTACTGAGCACTGTCTGCTTTACTCAGCAGAACAGACTCAAGCTTTCTTAGCTTGCATTTAAAAGGCTATTTTCTTTTAGGGCTGCAGGTTTGGACATTAGGGCTGCAGTAAGAGGTCCACAAATAGACAAAGTGGAGCTAAAATACAGATACTTTGAAAAAATTGTTGCTTTAATGTAGGGCAGGGCAATAAAATGGTAACAATAAATATCCTGATAGACCTTTTTCTCGATAGAAGAATGAGTCTATCGCAATAGACTTTTATTTTGAAGGGCCCGAAATTGGTACTCGCCAGTTGCGAGTATTTTCACTCTTTGGCGAGTAAAAGTTAGTTAGTCACCACATAAATGTAAATGTTTACATTTGTGCTCGATCTCTCAGTAAGATGAGAAAATTCACAACTAAAATCATCCCTATACTTTAGAAAATCTAAATAAAATTAAATCTGGGCTATTTTATCAGCAACTTACTGTGCAGTATCTCAACTACACTTGCTGGCCATTTTATTAGACACACTGTTTGTTAACACTAATATAAAATGAGCCAATCACAGGACAGCAACTCGATTCATTTAGGCTTGTAGATATTATCAATACGATCTGCTGAAATTCAAACCAAGCATCAGTATGGGAAAAAAAGGGGATTGAAGTGACTTTGAACATGCCATGATTGTTGAGTATTTTAGAAACTACTGATCTGCTGGGATTTTCATACACAACCATCTAGGGTTTAGAGAATGGTCAGAAAACGTGAAAAAATCAAAATACTTGCAAAAAAACCAACCTTATAGATTTTTAACTGATTGATTTTTTTTTTTTTTTGCAATCAACCTGATGATTTCATTACTATTAATTTATTTTTTTAAATCTAACTTTCTAAACCGTCTATCATATGAGTGCACTCTCGTTTTTCAGCTTTATGTGTCCGTTGAGTTTGGGAGGAGATGGCAGTTTGTCCACGATGACGTCGTCCCCAACAGATTCTACTGGTAAGACCAACAGACTGGTCACTTGAGCAAAAGAAAAGAGAGCGGGGAGAAAAAAAAAAAAGGTGCAATATTTTTGTACGAAGCCGGTGAATTTAATTATGTGTGTAATTTTGACATTCTGCTCACCACGGCGATGCCGAGGGGAAAAGATCAGCGAGCAGCTCAATTACAGGAGAAAAGCAGAAATGTTACCGAGTCTGATTTGAAACGGCACAGACACACAGAGCTGCCAGTGTACTTTTAGGAAATGTCGTGATATTTCCAAAACTGTTTCTAGATGTCATTCTAAATAAAGGTTAAATATTAGTCAGACTTTGCCTTTATTACAAGTCACAAAACTAGGAGAAAGAAGATTGTGTCCACATAAATAATTTGCTTTATTTCTTAAATTATAAAGCTTAGTTGGTGTCCATTTACACTGATAAATTAATATTTGAGTTAATGCGCTCTCCTCATAAAATACCATCTAAACATCCCTGGAAATTGTCATTTATTTTTTTTCACAAAATGCATTTTGCACAAGGATGCTGCTAAGGATGAAGCTCCAACTTAATTGTGTTCCTTTTGTTGTCATTTTTTGATTTGCTTTGGTTTTACATACAAATTATACACTTTTTTTTGGTTGCCTGATACTTTATGGAAAAAAAGAAAAATGGATGAACTCTGGGTTGTGGACTGAACTGAAACTCCACAATGAAAATTAATTAAATCTTAGTGATGCTTTTGCAGAGTGAAGTTAAAGGAAAATCTAAAAGATTTATCAATAATGGGATACTTTTGTAGTATAAGAACCATTATGGACGACGGTTGCAAAGAACTCTAGTGCATTGACGCCATTTAAACAGACGATACCCACAAATGTCCTGCTTTAGACTTGCAACATGTCCAAGGTGCAACCCATCTTGAGCCAAAAGTAGCTAGGATAGGCTCCAGCAAACCCGTGAACCCAAAGGGCCAAGGGCAACTTTTGGTGATGCAACCTGGACATATGCTAAAAATGGGTTGTCAATTTTATGGTTATTTTTTTTTTTTTGTGTGTGTGATTACAATTAATTAATCTGTAATTAATTAATCTAATTAACTTTCATCCAAATATTTTTAACCTAATATTCCCTGCAAAAAAATAATTTTGAGGCATTTTCATGTAAATTAATGACATTGTGGCACAAACGATCAAATTATAACTAAAAAATCAGCAACAGGGAATGTTTTTTTTCAATATCAAGCAATTAAAACAAAACAAAAATGACAAAAAACAAAACATTGGGTCCAGAATGCTCAAATTTAACACATATAAACAATAGGACACTCTTTCCTTAGCTATCCAAACAAATTTGACCACAAACTTCTTATTAATACCCTAACAGGACTCTAGAGGATGACCAATTTGGCCGCTCTTTAGAGCTTTGGGTGTGTTTGCGTTAGTTCTTTGAAGAAAAGAAAAAGTCGCACATTGATGACGTCACAGCTGCAATTTGTCGCATGCCCCGTTCACAGCAGTACATAGACACCAAGATGGGCTCTGGGAGCAACGTAAGATTTGTTTTCATCCAAGTTCACATAAAATGTTCATGCAAATAAACAGTTGGACCTATGTTTTTTTATTTTTTTTTATTTTATTTTTTTGTGTGTGTGTTTGAGAACACGACAATAGCTATAGATTAAAAATGAAATTAACGAAAAAAAAAAAAAAACCCTGCCAATTTGTCTGCAAGTAATTAATCGCAATTAACGAGATAATTTGACACCCCTACAAGAAACGACAAAAATTCTGTAAATGAATAGTAGTAAAAGAGTTAATTAAAACAGGATGCCTACAGAGTGTTAAAAAGTGTATTATTTAAGTCACCACAGCTTGTGAGGTGAAACTTCTAGCATGAACAGATGCATTAATAAAAAAAAAGCACATTTAATGGTGTGGTATAGTTTCCCTAAAGACAGAAGGTCAAACATTTCTGTCTCAGTATGTACAGAGGACCTTTTGATGATCACAGAGGTTCATGTTAAAACTCTAGATTTGTAAATGTCCTTCAGAACTGGTATTATATGTCACAGCTTTATGTCCTGCAAGCAGAGCTTAAAATGATTCATTCTATCAACATAAACGTGCAAGTGCTAATTTCCGATAGTAAAGTGATGCCAGGAATCTTCGCAGCTTGCTTACTCTATATACTACATTTACTATACTGTCTATTTGTTGGCACCTCTTACAAACTTTAAATGGATGTCCAGATGGGCTTTGTGGAAACGCAGATGCAGTTCAGTCCACGGTGTGCGAGTTCTGTTCTGTTACTCTCTCCCTCTTTGTTTATTCAACACACACAACACACATTATTCATTAACACCCTCGTTCATTGTTGCCGCTTTAACCCCTTAGGGGGAAAAAAAACATTAATAAGACGTGGATTACAGAATTATTTGTTAACCAACTCTGAAATATATATATATATATATATATATATATATATATATATATATATATATATATATAAAACAAATGAGCAAAAATAACAACATACTAGTGTTCTACTTGGCATAACTGGGATTTATGAAATCACCAAAAGGGTTCTCTATGACTTTGGTGCTCCTCTAGTGTCTTTATTTTATGAAAAAAAAAAAAAAAAAAAACATTTATTGACAAAAACATAAAACTGAATGAGACAGATTTATAGGTATTATTTTGAACAGTTAAAAAAAAAAGTGACTATTTGCACGTCATTTTCCACGTATGTGCAACCAGTGCTGAACTATTTTCTTGGTTACACAGACCCGGAGGGAGGGTTATGGTTAGGCTAACATGTGAGACCAAAAACAAGATTTAGCATTAGATGCACTTAAAATACGTGCAGCAATGTGCTTCTTGGTTGCACGTGTGTTCAACATCTTCCCAGGTCAATATTGTAAATAACATGTTCTTAATAGCTTACCTGGTTAAATAAAGTTTTTTTTTTTAAAAAAACAATAGCTCTACAGTAGCCATACATCGATACAGAATCAGAGTTTCTGATTGGTTAAGTGGTTTAACTTCCAACACTGGTTGAACGGGTGGAGACCGCTTGAATACAAGTTGTTGAGAGCGGTGTCGCTACATTTTCTGTTTGCGGAACTCTACCTGTTGCACCGCTCACCCCGCATGCGCGAACCACAAGGCCATTCCGCTCTTTGCCCACTTTATAACAGTCATTTACAAAGAGTAAAACTCAGTGATCACAAGAATTTATGTTGTTCTCAACAACCGAGAGCTTTTCTTGACTGAAATACAGTGCCAAAATAAAAAACACTGCCCACACCCCACATGCAACACTGTATAATTGTATATTATTTTCATTACAGACAAAGGAAAATCTCAATGATACGTGAAAGAGTGACGGACACAAAGTGCAGAGTCATTTTCTCTGTTTGATCATTTTTCATTTGTTATAAGCAGGAAAAGATGAGAAGTGAGCGAGTTTTACTGAGTTGTCACCGGATGCTGCAACCGAAATTGCCGTTAGTTTGGATTACAGAAGGAAATAGTTTCTGTAAGTGGCGTTGTATCCTCTTGACTTGGGGAGTAAACTGCCGTCATGTAAAACAGCAGAAGAAGAAAACATTTGTAGTCCTCTTCAAGATTGTATGGTCCTGATCCTTAACGTGTCGTTTTCCTTTCATTTTTTTTTTTTTTTAAACATTAAGGTGAATGTTTTCATTATGATAAACATTTTAAGTGCTATATTAACATTTTAAGAGATTATTATTGTTAACGTCTGAAGACGTGCTCTGACCGTACAATGCTTTAGTGGAAGTGACATGTGGTTCGCGAATGCGGGGTGAGTGGTACAACAGAAACTGTAGTAACAAGCAGTGTGAACTTACTTTAAGTGGCAATATTTTCTTCCTCTGCATTTTCCTGTACCTTTTTTCACTGACTCCACATGTTTTGGCTCTTGACTGCTCCCACAGGTAGAGGTCGGAATTGTTCCTCATTGAGAAGCTGCTTAGCATCTTAACCTTTTAGCACTGTTGATGTCGCAGGCAACACCTAAATAACACATTTTATTTGACTGTAAATCTTTGACTGCTTTATAAAGCAACAGGAAAAACTGATTTATGTCAATTGCATAAACACTTGACTACTGTAAAGTGTTGCAAATCAGCACAAGGCTTCTTTTCTCCACTTCAGAGTCCACTGGAATTAATTGTGTTAACAATCGTAGGGTATTTTTGGCTTCAGTTTATTCTATTTCTTCATAATGTATTGAATTTATGTCTTCAATAAAGATAGTTGTTTATCTTTTTTACTGCTTAGATTCTATTTAGGGAGAGGAATCTGTGGTGGTGTATTGTTTATATTAAAGCTTAACTCATGTCATTGAGCTAAACGAAGAATATGGAGTCTAAATTTATGTTAGAAATAATACAAAAAACATTTACCTTTTCTGCCACTGTTGTCTAAAAATAAGATGGTTATCATTTTAGTGTTTAGATAATCTGACACAAACTGAAATGACTCCGGCTAAATGTTAAAAGCTTCAAGCGGCAGTGCCGCCTTTGTTCTGCTTTGCTTCACTCTCAGAGACGTTCAGATAACGCAGGAAATCGTTTGTGCGGAGCGCCAACATCAACCATATCAAATTTTAAATAACATTAGGGGAAGTGAATCATCATGTCGAGACGGCACGGAGCATCGTTGCAATAATTTTTCATCATCATTCATTCAGGTTCAGGCATCCTCACCCAACACACAAACACACACAGGGCTTGTTTTGCATTCTAAGTATGGAAAAATTACTTCTTGATTTGCAAAATTTATGTCGACTGAATTTGAATGACTTGAAGCAAAACAAAAAAAAGTATCTGCATAAGAGAAGTCGTGAAAAATCTTTTCTTTTTCCAATTTTGGAAGTTTTTATTTTTTTTAATAAGACTTCAGTACTTTGAAGCACAGTGGTTAAAAAGCCTGCAGGAATGATAAAAATTTAAGACCTTTTCCAATGTTATCTGTGCACACAACTCTGGTAGACTTTGTTTAAAGAGGCAGCAGCCCCGATATCCAGTCAGCTCTTCTAGTTATAACCTTTTGTTGGATTTTCCCAGATTTTTTTTCTTTTTTTCTATAGTTGTGGTCGGTTGCACTTTTGTGAAAAAACAACTAAAATCAAAACTCGGAATCTTCTACATTGAATATTCTACATAATTTAAGAACCAGAAAGTATTAAAACGATACGGAACCCCTAAAGGGACATTAAAGTGTGTGTATATATATATATATATAAAGAAACAAGAATTTTTTTTTTCTATTTTTTTTTTTACTATCTAGTGCGAACCAGATATGATCTTTTAATATTTTCTTTACTTTGTCCATGTGTCAAAGTTAAGGCCCGGGGGCCAGATTCGGCCCTCCAGGTAATTATATGCGGCCCTCCAGATCATTTTTTTTTACTGTTATTAATGTCCCAATATTATCTTGTGCTTTTTCCTAAATTGTATAATTTTGACAGAATATGTTATGTAGAGTAAAATATTGAAAGTTATTTAAGGTTTAAGTTGATTTATCCTGGAATAATATTCCTGCCCGTTTTTATTCATAGTTATTTTCAAAAGTTACATTTTTTAAGTTTTAAAAATGTATTTTTAGTGTGTTTAATAAATGTTTAGCCCGTTCGGCCCGCAACCTAAGGGGTGTTTTGGATTTTGGCCCCCTGTGCGATTGAGTTTGACAGCCGTGCTTTCTGTAAAAAGATAACCACATTTTTTTTTTTTTTTACTTTTCAAGAAAATGAAAAAAATGTTACAGAAAAAAAAAGTAAAACCGTCTCTCCATGCCACAAAATCAGAGGTAATTAAATAAATTAATCAAATGTGCACTGCTGAGATTGTCTTGAAAATGAACACGGCTATCGCCTTTCTACACACTCGGCGCCGGAGTGCGTTAGTTAAGAAAAAAAATCACACTGTAACATTTGGAGGCCTTATTTAAGAGCATGAGCTCCTGCTAGATAGAATTGGATGAAGTATTTGACAGAAAGCCCATTAAAAAAGATGGAGCTATGAGGCAATTACAGAATGCTGAGGGAAGCGGGATGAGGCTTTTTACATTATAGAAGATACGCTGTACGGAAAACGAGGAGAAACCCATCTTCTGTCAAAACAGCTGAAATTAATACAAGTGGTGGCTGGAATCGACTTTGCACTTAACAGCTGCTATGAGGAATCTGTAGTTCAGGGTAATGAAATTGCTAAGTATACTGTACACAGAGCGCAGGTCAAACGTTGTTCAAGCCATTGACTGTGGATCAGGTTGTTATATTGTTCCTCCTAAAGGAGCAGCACAGGGAAAAGCTCATTGAAGATTGTTGCAATTGGTGCTTATCTGTATTTTTAATTAAAAATAAAAGTTAAAACTTGGAGAAGTTTTTCCTTTTTTTATTTTACTGTTTAACATCCGACTATATTGCAGTCATGTTTTGACCTTATCTCTCACACAATGATATAGAAGCCTTACAGCCTCAAAACTATTTACGTTGATGTCGGTAATAACAGGTACATAATTCACACTGCTCTAGCCTGGGGCAAAATTATGCAGCACAACGGAAAACAACCAGCTTTCCTCACACTTTTTGAGTTACCACGGTGACGAATCCTTCACCTCGTGTTAGCATCAGAAACTCGGTTTCTGTAAAAAATGGTCTTTTATTGTGAAATCATGTGAAATAGAAGGTCAATGCTTTGTTTTAAATAGTTTAAAATTAGTTTAGCACTGAATAGAAAAGGATCAATAAATCAAGTTGAACTTATGATTTAGAAAATGTTTATTGATCAATCAAATCAGTGGATCAGAGCTTTTTTTTCTCATCTCAGGCACAACATTTTTTTTGTTATAGTTTCATTTATGAAATGAAGTTGGGGTGTATTCAGACTGGGCACATTTGGTTTGCTCAAAGTGAACCAGAGTTCATTTTCCTTGATAATCTGGAACAAATTAATCTGAATATACATAAACAGACCCTGGTCCAGGACTCTGACCCATCTATTGAGGTGGTCTGGGTCTGTTTCCCATCAGACTGAGCTCCTGTTTGCTGAGTTTACTCAGTCTGAATAGGTTTGTTACATGTTACATCTCCCAAACATGGAGCAATGATGCAACTTATTTAAATTTGGCCAGATGAGTGCAGGCTTATTTAAACAACTTTTATATTTTTTTTTATGAACTATCTCAACAAGGATGGCAAAGCGCAGGGACCCTTCTTTCATTGCTTTGCCCCACCCTTGTAATTCCTGGCCAATGACTGAAAAGATCTTTAGTCACATGGTTTTATTTACAAGCTTTGATCCTGAACTGATACGTCTTTTTGAAGGTTGTCTGAATACAGACCAAGATTTAAGACTTGGTCTGAACCAAAATACTTTTCCAGTCAGAATACAACCTTAGCTTTTGTTCAGTTTAAGTGACTTGACAAACAAGATTGTTTTTGGAAGTTAAAGTTGTTTATGCTAAATTGAGTTGAACTGAATCAAGTTTAAACATTTTTGTAGATTCATACAATGTTTTTTTAGAAGATAATAGCAAGATTAATGATTCTTTAAGACCGTTTGATTAATTGATAACTAGCAAATGGAAGCATCTCCATGCAGGTTTTTGCTGTCTGCTGGTATCTTGACAACATTTTAAGTAAAAATACTTCGGCAAGGATCTCAAAGAAGCAGTTTTTATCACAGAACCTGGGAAAGGTATGATTGCCAATATGGAATCCATATATTTTTTTTTTAGAGAAAAATGACTTTGAAGTATAAAATGCTGGAGATAATTAATTGCTAGTCATGAAAGGAGATCAAATGTCAGAGTATAGGATTAGGCACTAACTCAGAATATTAAAGCTCTGAGAAATCACTGAAACTCTGCATGTACAGGCTTCATCCAGCATGGAACTTTTAAAGTTCATATTAATTAAACAGATGTGTCTTTCTTTTTACT
>NC_050526.1:6922563-6924449 GCF_002922805.2 Oryzias melastigma
AATATTGAAATAAGAAAGGACAATTTTAAAATGAAGCAGAGAAGGAAAAAAACACCAACAAATCTCTTGATTCCTAAATATAAAGACTCTGTATTTCTGTATTGGGGTTTATTTAATATGAAATTGTGAAGCTGAAGTCTGTCTTTACAAGGACATTCCCACATCGAGTGACTCCGGCCGAGGAGAGCGTTTTCCTTTCACTTGAATATTTTATGAAGCAAAACAATCACACCAGGAATGTTTATTCATGGGTTAAAGAAACCATATTTTTCCCAGGTTTTTAAGCATCTAACTGACACCCGCTAACTTTTACTTATTAAGTTAGTTTGGGACAAATTTACTACCAGAAAAGACATAAAAAATTATTTTGGTTCTACATTTTTCTTTTTATAACATTCCCTCTTTGAGGTCCAGTTAGTCAATACAAACCTGCCAATTCAAAGATTTAATAAAAGCTTGACTGGAGGAGGACTCCTGTTTACCTCTTTAAATAAGGCAGCTAGGCCAAACAAATCATTGGTAGAAGAAAAAGGGAAATTCATTAAGACTATGATTTCATATTAAGAAATGTTAAACAAAAGCAGTAAAGGCATAGAATGTAATGAGGAGCCTCAAATACCATCATTAAATCTGTTCATCAAAGTTTGATCCACAATCTATAATACTGTTACCAATAAGAATCCAAACAAGCAAACAACAATAAATATTAGAATTAAATCTTCCATTTTCATTTTGATGGGAAGTAAAACAAAATCAAATACATAAAATTGAATTTAGGGAATTATATAAAGAATTTCAAATATATCCGGAGGGTGTTAAATGGTCATTTTTCCAAAGTATAGACATAAAGGAAACAAAAATCTTGCTGTTTTTAATTTTAATTTTTAAATCAATCAAGGATCTCATGAAAACAAAGATTAATATACATTCTCTCAATTTCTAGATTTGCCTTTTGGGGAGCACTTATAATAACTTGTGAACAAAACAATTACAGTCCTTTTTTTAGTTGTATACAAGGTTGACGATAACCATCACAGCTAGTGTGTGTTCCGTCTAAAACACACAAAAAACACAAAATCCTTCTGTATAAACTCAGTTTAGTCAGTCACATGGTTTAGTTGACATAAAGTCCAAAAAATTGTTATTTTTTATGGTGAAATCTGTATCAGCAGTGAAGACAAAACCAGTACAGTGTTGTATTTCTCAAAGATGTACTAATTCCCAAGTGACAACAAACTGTCCTTAGCAGAACCTTTTTTTCTTGCATTTGTATCATATTTCAGGTCCAGACTGGGTTTGGACAAAGAGCAAGGACTGATTCATCTGGAGATCCAAGTTTCTGATGGACGTGAGTCAGAACAGCCTGTTTTGTACCTGTGCAAACTGGAGATTTTTACATGGAATAATGTCTATGCAAAAAAGACATGGGCCAATTCCAAATTCTAACCTTCTCCCTACCCTTCTCCCTTTCCCTACATTTAGCCCTTTAAATGGAGAGTGTCTCAAATTTTGTTTGTCATTTTCGCTTGATGACATCATCAATAGTCACCGGTCAGCTAGCGTTAGCGCGGAGCTTCTAGCGTTCGAATATACATTAAAACAGCAGTCGTATAGCTTTAAAAAGGTCATTCTACATCTAAAAAGTCATTACTTATATTTAAATTCAAACTTGAAGAAAAGTGCTTCTCCTCCGCGGAACACCTTCGTGAGGGCGGGATCTGTATCGCTCTGCGTGGAGGGGAGGATAATAAAAAATATATTTTGGACACCACTTGTGCTTCACAAGCCGCTTCAAATGGAGGGGTAGGGAGGAGGGAAAAATTCGTATTGGGCCATAAACTACATTAAATAATTGATAAAAAAAAATATATTTTTTTTTTATTAAG
>NC_050526.1:6924857-6934210 GCF_002922805.2 Oryzias melastigma
TCCGCGGAACACCTTCGCGAGGGAGGGATCTGTATCGCTTTGCGTGGAGGGGAGGATAATAAAAAATATATTTTGGACACCACTTGTGCTTCACAAGCCACCTCAAATGGAGGGGTAGGGAGGAGGGAAAAATTCGTATTGGGCCATAAACTACATTAAATAATTGATAAGAATTTTATTGTTAATTAAGATGCTTTAATTAAACCCTTTGAAACCAAAAAGGCAATTTTGCAATTATTTCTTTAAATAAGATATCTATGATATCAATGATGAAACATTGGTAGTTTACTAAGTACTGCTCCAAACAGTGTAAGTTTAAGATGCCAAAATATTAATAAGTGTTGAGGAAAAAACAAGCTTTTTGACCCACTGTCTCAAATTTGATCCACATATTTTCAGCATGGTATAAATGTATTATAAAGATTTGATAATACATGTTTCATTCATTCAGTACAGCAAGTAGTCAAAAAAAGAATAACAATAAATGAGTTATTCTCTCCATAATGTTTTGAAAGTTTCAAAAGTGTTTTTGAGATTTCATGGAGGCAGCTATTTTGAAATGAGCAGAAAAAGCCCTTCTACTGCCCCTAGTGGAAGGATAATTCACTACAGCGTAGAAACACTGGAGCAAGTTGTATACAATAGGTTTTTAAGGAATGTTTGAATTATGCAAATGAGACAAGGATCTCAAAATGATCATCAAATCTGATACAAATGGTTATAATAGGTTAAGGAAAATTCTACAAAATTTGATTAAATCACCACACTTGTTGAGGGTTTTTTTTAATCTCTTGTGTGTTGATACATCATCCCTCGAGAAAAGGCATTAACTTCTTTACTTGGCTGACATTAACACACAAGGACAGCTTTCTCTATTTTATCCATTAGTTATAATAAAGTCCGACCTTCAAAATCTTTCCCTCGTGTTCCAGGTTTTGCCACGAGCTTATACGTTGTAAAAAGTCTTGATTACAGACTGCACAGCATTGTGCTCCTTCTTTTAAGCTCTCCTTTCCCTTCTTTTCTGCAGGGTCACAGTATGTAACTTGCAAACTCCAGAACTGCTCTGATGGAAACAAGGGCAAGCCTTTCCCTGGATTTATCATCCCGAACTCCCTCGTAGTTCAGGATGAATACGTTTTCATCCAGGTGGGTTTTTATTGCTTGTGGATCTGGCTTCATTAAGAGACAATTAAAAGCTGTAAAGTCGACGCGTTCAGCTGAATCTTAATGCACCGTTGTGCTTTTCATTAACTAAAAGGGGTCATTATGCTGGAAAAGGATGGGCTGAAAATGAAATCACTGTTTTATTACAACAACTACAATCCTCTGCAACACACAACATCCTAATTAGTGTCTATATATTTTCTTTTTCAGTGATTTATACTGTTCTAACTCACACTTCTGTCAATCATTGCTTGTCTAAGATGCTGGGCAACAAAATGTGCTTTTTATTGTATTTTTTAGGTATCAGTAGGTGGCCAGTCAGTCCATTATGTGTCGTATAAAAGAAATGCTTTCTACCCAATGAAGCTCCCTAAATACACTCTTCCCAAGGTAATTTTTTAAAATTTTATATTTCCATTTAGTTTTTTTTAGTTTTTCAAATATTTTTAGTGGATCCTAAATCAAACAAATATTTAATATTTGATATCTATCATAAAAATGGATCCAGTTATGTTTAAATATAACATTTTTGCTAAAGAATTAAAAAAAAATAATTAACTTTTTTTTCTTTTTTTGGAACCAAACTATTTGATTTGATGACAATCAAAGCAATACAAAAGATAAGTTGAACTAGCAGTTTAAGAATTATAACAGGAACGTTGTAATGTCTACTTTGCTGTCAGTGTCTCTCCATTTATTCACAACCTCTTTGAGAATTTGCCCAAAATGATTCATACTTTTTCATTTCAAGGTTATTTGTTTAATTTTTTGTACAAATTTTAAAATTAATTCAACTACTTTGACTAATCCCCGACAAAGCCCAAACTCATGAGTACCATGTGTTCAGGATCTGCAGATAATCAGCACGGACGATAACCAAGTGGTGGCGGCGATTCAGGACTGGCATCAGAACGATTCCTACAACCTGTACATGTCGGAGTCCCGAGGGCTGTTCTTCATGCTGATGCTGGAGGACGTGGTGAGCAGTGGAGGACCCGAGGACAATGTCATGATAGAACTCTATGAGGTAGGCAAGAAAGGCACTGATGTTATGCAGAAATCAGGAAGACCAAACTGGACGTCTTTCATTACTCATTTGAACAACGTCCATGATTTTACATGTTTGTCATCAGTTTTCCTTTTGGATTCTGAAAGATCCGTAAATTTGGTGCAGTAATTGAGTTTTAATCTCTTAGTTTCACAGTTAGTGAACTTTTTTTGGTTGTCAGTTGGTCAAAAAAAACCCAAGAAAGTATCATTTTCAAAAACCAGAAGGTAGTTGAAAATTTAATGATTTAACTTTGACAAATTTTCAACACCTTGTGCTTATTTATTTTTGACAAGCATTTGATTTATCCTTTTGATCTCAGCAGGTTATTGTTAAAAAATTACTTTGATGTTTCAACAAACTTGTAAAATTACATTTTTTTTCAAATCATAATATATATATATAAAATGAGTTAATTGTCGCTGTGGTTGAATTAACTTGTTCATTTTATGGCAAAAATTGCTACTTTATAATACAATTAAACACTGGAAATTTATTAAGAGTAGGTTATTGTTGTAGAAAAAATAAATATATTGCAGAAGTGAGGGAAACAGCAGTCAAAATTGAGACTTGTATAGGTGAAAAAAAAATGTTAATTGATGGGAAGAAAATGTCACTGCAGTGCAACATGTGATGTCCCACTCTAGCTATATTTTTTTCTATTGTGAAATAATTCCTAGTGGTCTTTAACTAAGATAATTCCATTTTTAGCCAAAATCAAATAGCCTGTATTGTTTTTAAGACATATTTTGTGCAGGAGAAATTCAAAATTCGACTCGTGGGCGTAAATGTTGGCGCAGAAGTTAGCCTCGGCTAATTTCCCATCAACCCTTTGTTTTTTAATTCAAAACACAAATGACACAGTAAATAACAAAGAACATTCAACTATACATCAGTTGTTTAAAGTAAATTCCAGGTTGGATACACACACAAAAATAAAATTACATAAATTATAAAGCTAACCAAAATTATGTTTTCATTCCTTTTTTTTGTAGGCTACTGGGGGAAATGGAGTGTATGTAAAATCTAATTTGGGCCAATGAAAAGAAAAAAAAAAGTGCTTTATTATTAAATTTAGTTTTGTGAATAAAATACTTGATTAACAAAATCAGAAGATTTATTGAATAAAATTGAGATGAAAACTTATTATAATGAATAACAAAACCAAATAAGATGTTTTTTCCATTATTTACACTCTCTCCTGCTTTTTTTTTTCCTTTAGTTTCATTGGTAGCTTTATGCAGATGAAATTACGTCCACAAGCTAGCACTATGCTCAAAGCTTAGTTTTTACAAATAATCAACTTTAATGCAACTTCTCACGATCAAAGTTTGTTTGTTCAGTCTTCCAATAATTGTGTAAATCTTGTTTGGCTTCTTGAAAGTGGTTATTAATTGCTTGTAGATCCGGTTAAACAGCAACGTCTTAAAACATGTGTGGACTCACCGCCATCTTGAATCGGCACCCTCTCCTGCTAGCTTATCGCATTTTACAAGCTTAAGCTAACATTAGCATAGCAAAAAATAGGAAGCAATATCTAGCTATGCAGGTTTAAGCCAGATGACAGCTCAGATGAGGTAAATGAAGACGTTTGGTTTTAACCTGAAATTATTTTATATATGACCTCCATCATGAGAAAAGTGTAAAAAAAGTAAAAAAAAATGTTTTTCTTTAAAATGTTACCAATTTTTGGTGTAGATTAACAACATTATAGAAAGTAAAATTACCGTTTTGAATGGGGGACAGGACAAAGAAAATATCCCAAGTTTCCTAAAAGCTTTTTCCTTCAATGACTTCCCTCTTGTGCCATCGGATATCTTGAATCTAAAAGAGCAGACACATAGGATTTATTCTCCAGCGTTATTCTCATATTCTCTTTAAGGTTGCTTGTATTTTGATTTTAATGCAGCAGCAGAGCAGCAGAGGAAAATATGAGGAGAGTTCCGTTTTTGGAAAAAAAAAAAAAAAAAAAAAAACCTTGACTGAAAAACCACAGTTACACTGCAAGCATTTCAGCCTTAGCTGAGCATATATGTGTGCTGACAGATCTGCTATGTGGATGCAGTGACTGTACACATATGCATCACTCTGTGTTAACCTCATCTGCAGCCAGGAGTGAAAGATCACGTTGTTGGACACACATGCACACACCTTGGATTGCTACCAGCAGGGGCAGGAATGACCTCTGTTCATGCTCATGGTTTTTTAAAAAGTCTTTTGTTTTGTTTGTTTTCACCAAAATGTGTAAAATTTAGGAGAAGCACAAATTCGAGCTGTTTTTAGGTTTGCATCTCTGCACACGCGTATAAAGAGGAAGAAATATCTCAGGGCTGTGCCATATGTTGTTTTGATTCTGCAGTCCTACAGATGGTCCAAAATAGTGCTCCATGTCAGAAAAGTTATCACTCTCAGATATCTCCTCTTCCTTCTCCGATCTCGCCCTTCAGCTTTGCTTAAGTTTGAATAATTCAGTTCTCCTCCATATCCCACTCTCCCCTTTTTTTTCTTTTTTTTTGTTGTTATTTTTCTTTTCACTGCTCCCTGCCTCTCATGTTTGCAGGTTGCTGGGATTAAAGGGGTGTTCCTGTCAAATAAAGTTGTTGAGAACCAAGTGAAAACTTATATCACATACAACAAGGGGAGAGACTGGCGTCTTCTTCAGGCTCCAGCAACCGATCTCCAAGGAAACAAGGTCTATTGTGAACAAGTAAGTGGGCCACTGACAAGAGATACATGTGGTTATTTGGATTTCCATTATCTGCTCTCAAAAGTACTGCACTGAGTCTTGACATACTGTACCATGGTCAAAGAGAGTGAATAAATCTGTATCATAGCAACGCAGTTCTGAATGTGTCCATACTTTCATGCTATTTAGGACGCTTTCTGTCTGGTTTTTGCAAACCAAATCCAAACAATTTAAAGGTTTTTATGTTTTTAAATCAGTTAAACAGCATTGCTTTTTCAGCTTCTTTTCCCAATGATGCATTTAGGTCCATCGCTGTACGTTACGCTTTCTGGTTTTTATCTTTTTATGCATTCAAATGGAAAATGTTCGAATGTTGCAGCATATGGCTTCATGTGACCAATACAATCAATTAAAAAACACATTGGTTTAGAAAGAAATGCATTTAAAGGTAAATGCTCTTATGAAGGCAGTCCTTCGTGGTTGAAATGAAAAACATCTAATCTCCATCCAAACTGGAAGGTCCCATAGAAAAAAATAATTTAATACTTATAACAGCTTTTTAACAAGCCGAGCGTTTTCTAAAAAGAAGATATCTCTGCTTTGACACGGCTTTCACCTTGTATTTGAAATCCAAAGGTTTTATATTCACTTATGAATGGAAGCAGTGTAAAAATTAAAATTATAACCTGTTTTGTCCCACTTTTTTATGATAATTGATATTTGCAGCAAATGACATAATTAACAAGTTTAATTGGAATTTTTCTTTTATATCTTTTAATATTTCTAAAAAGTAATTTTGACACTTAAAAACTTTTTTTTAATGTATTATACTTTTTATTTGATTAATAAGTGAAAGATTTCAACTACCAAAACAGAATGTAATGTATTATTTCAAATTAAAAGCATGAGTGATGTTCAGTTCCTTTTTTTTCTATCTTTGAATGCATAAACTTTAATTCTTTAATTTAACTTTTTATTGACATTTTTCTTGGAATTTATTTATGTTCTGATTAGGTCTATAATTAAGTCTGTTTGTGAATGCTGGCTAATGTTCTCTTTGTTTTCTAGCCGTACTGTTCGCTGCATCTGCACCTTCATGTTTCGGAGAACCCGTACGCCTCGGGAAATATTGTCAGTAAAGATTCAGCTCCAGGAGTTATAATAGCGTCAGGTGAGATTTGATCTGCATTGTAATTTACATATTCATGCTCGTGTTGAGTCTTCGTCTTGTTATTGGTCTTTGATCGCATCCCCTGGTGCTCTCACATTGGCTCCTGTGCTCCTCTTTCTAGCGCCATCCTCAGTACTTAATACTTTCTTACATCTAACTTTTTGGTTTGATAATGTTTTTGTGCCTTGATTCCAACATTTTGTCTTTGATTTGTGTTCAGGTGTGGTTGGACCTGAGCTGATCAGTACCAACGTCAGCATTTTCATTACATCTGATGCTGGAAACACCTGGAAAGAGGTACCCTTGTGTAAAACCTACAGGCTCGTTTTATAATACTCCCTTCCTATACCTCTATAAATCCCCCTTTTGAATGCATTAGTTCTCAGAGAATGGTCCCATTTCTCTGTAATAATTGCATTCATGGTCATAAACCAGTTACTCCTCCCAAAAAAAGTCTTTCCTCCGGAAGGAATTTTCCTTTAAGAGACCAGATGGGAGGAAAAGTTAGAGATCATATTTTTTGTGAACATATAGGAAAACAAATATATGTCTTTTATAGCTGTGAATGTTAACATGTTAACGCACGCTATTAACCAACAAGAATTAACACGTTAATATTTATCAATGCAAATTAATTACACCTCGTGAGGAAACAGTCCTTCGCTTTGCTTTGGCGGTTCAGCTTTCCAGGGCGTGCATTAAAACACTTTGTGGTGTATTAATCCAGTTACGTACAAAATAAATGCATATGTAATAGTTTTTAGTACTTGAATTTGTTTTTTAGGTTTTAGTTTCACATTTTTAATCTGGAGCGTTGTCACGGTAACACGATAATGCCTCGCTGAGCTTTGACTAGTGTCAAAGGAAAGCGATATAAATGCTGATTGTCACCATAGGTTTAATAAAGCATCAGTTCAGAGAGAAAGTTCTCCTCTTACCACTTGTTTTTGTCCAGAAGACGAGAAAAAGTTGTTTTTAAAGCAGCCTAAGCAGTCATATAGAGCATTTGGAACTTTTTTTATTTAATTTTTTTTATTAGGTCTGCAGGTTTGTTTTTTTATGTCTGTATGTCTGCATCCCTGTTTTCTTAGAGTAATTCTGCAGACATAAAAGTCTTTAACGTTCTGCTTATCTTACTGTTTGTGGGGTTTTTTTTTGCTCACAATTTACACTTCTGGGTTAACACTTGATAAATCTTAAAACTTTTAGAAAATCAAAAGGAAGGATACATTTTCTCCTTGTTTTTGTTTTTTTTTTGTTCAAAAGCCACATATTGTCTTCTAAAATTTACCTGTAAAACATTGTGATTAATAGGGATTAATCACTACACAAAAGTGTGATTAATCTGATTAATTTGTTTAAGTAATTGACAGCACTAATTAATCTAATTGTACAGTTTTGTGTGTGATTTCATATTGTGATTATTCACCAATAATAAGTGGTCAGCAAATACTCTTACTAAAAAAAATTAATTAATTGTCATTCATTTTTTTCCAGGTTTGCGATTAATTAGTTACATTTTTTTTAAATAATAAACTAAAGGAAAACCTTCATGGAAACATAATTCTTTAGATAAGTCAACAAACTTAAACCTGATCTGACTTTGTGTGCTTGGACTGGAACAGCAACTGTGGGTTTAATTACAAATGAGATGCAGTTGTGGTAATTAAGATTTATAATCAGGTGTTGGGGGGAGCAGGAACAGAACCTTAATAACTGAACCTAGAAAAAAAATAAAAACACTAATTAAAATAAAATAACCTTCAGAATAAACAGAAAAACAAACCTCTTCTGTCTCCTCTTTTGTTGCTGCAGCCAATGCTTGAGTCACATTTGAAGAAATAAAGAGTTTCGGTCTGACAGCCATTGTTGTGCATTTCTAATCCTTAAATCACAGTCATTGTCACTGGTTTAAAATTACAGGAATCAATGTGACAGATTAATTTCCATCATATATGCAGTCCCTCTTTGCTTTGTATTACGTGTAATCTGTACAGTGAATGTGTCTCCAGGTTTTCCAGGAGGAGTATAGTGTGTTTTTCCTGAATCAAGGGGGGGCTCTGGTGGCCATCAGACACACACCGCTGCCAATTAGACACATTTGGTGAGTGTTTCTGCAGGAATCTTGGAAAAAACTAAGTAAAGCTGTCATCTTGCAAAGGCTCTCCTCACTGACTTTTATTTGCAATGCCCCCCCCTCCCCCCTCCCCTCCCTTCAGGCTGAGTTTTGACGAGGGCAGAAACTGGGACAAGTATAGCTTCACCTCTTCTCCCCTGTATGTCGATGGGGTGCTTGGAGAGCCTGGAGAAGACATCCTCATTATGACGTAAGACATCAGGGGGGGCTAAAAAAACAAACAAACAGGACATGTTTGCAGTTTAATTACCGGGCTGGCTAATTATAGGTTAAGACTTTGAAGCGTTTGCTCCATCTACTCCAAAGCCTGACCTTGTTTTTTTTTCTTTTTCTGTTTTTGCAGAATATTTGGTCATTTCAGTCACAGAGCTGAGTGGCAGCTTGTCAAAATCGACTTTCGCTCCATTTTCAAGCGTCGGTGCGGATCCGAAGACTACATCACATGGCAGTTACACAACCAGGTACTTCATATGTTGTATACCTAAGTAATTAGGTATGCAACATTAGTGATTAAAAGCTTAGCGTTATACTCAATGAAATCTTAAGCAAGTTCAATTATAATCACTGAAGGAAAATGAAATGTTGCAGTTTGTCTCCATCAGTGTGAAGTCAATGAACCGTAGCAGAGATGCTGTGGTCACAATAGATCAAAGATTTGTTTGTATGCTGAATTCATATGAGTTCACTTTGAAGCTAATGAAAAAAATGTTCTTTTTTACTTTTTTATTGCTGCTGATGCATTTTAATCAGATTAATTGTGGCTTTATGCATACAGAATGTTCAGTTGGGTTTACGTGAAAAAGGTTTACGTCTCATCTTAAAGGGAGAGAGGTGTTGTGTTTGCTGAACCCAGGCTGGGAGCTGGTTCCACATGAGAGGAGCCTGACAGCTGAAGGCTTTGCCTGCCATTCTTTTGAAAACTCCAAAGTGAAAAAACACAGACTCTGTTGCATTAGGAGGTCATTAAAGTGACCTTTTCTGTTTCTCCGTGTCTCAACTTTCAGACTGTGTTGCCTTTCTTAAGAGGAAAAAATGCAAACCTGATTTATAACAAGGCCTTGAATATTTGTTAATAAAATATTTACTAAAGATTCGTTTTCTGAAGAATTTTTTATGAGATATGTTCGGAAATTCATGTTCTAGC
>NC_050526.1:6934257-6948156 GCF_002922805.2 Oryzias melastigma
GTTTCTATTGGTGCTTATCCGTGCAGAGATTGATTCATTGAGGAAATTTAATTATGAATACTATCTTGCTACATTACAGCTTTTAACCCTCTGGAACCATCAGACCACTCAGGCCGTCCTGCTGTGCAGCAGTGAGATCAAAATGATTAAACTGTCTGAAATGAACTTTAACTTTTTTTTTACCATTCCGTAACTGATATTTTATCGAATTAAAGAGAGAATATGGCATTCATTTTTAGTTTTTGAACAAAAGCAATCTTTTCTCCGCTAAAGTTCTTCCCGCCACTGTTACGAGAGGCAAGCAGTTCAGAGTGGACAGACACGCCCCACCTGAGAGCAGGTTCAAGTCGGGCTGACCTGTAATCCAGCTGAAGCAAATGTCTCCCAAAAGCCTTTTTATTATTTTTTCCCAAACACATAAAGAAAATTTAAGAGAAAATTTTAAAAGCTGCAAAAAGGAAAAGAAAAAAGAAATAGAATTCTAGGAAAAGTGTCAAATGGACAGCAGAGCTCTTAGGAAAGAAATTCTTATTTTTGAGCTGCCTAGAAGCCGAAGCCACACCTGAAGTTCAATCACTGTCTGTATAACAACATAAGAAAGATCACATCATAGAACTGTGAGCTCTTCATATATGTCGCTCAAAGGAATCTTTGAATTCCGCCTGGATTTTTTTTTGCATTCTAAAACATGTTGATTATTTTGTTGACAACATTTATTATCATTGTTTTGATTAAATTACACATATACTTTTCATACTATCTTCTTTGGGGTTTCCACAGCAAAATTATTCACTTTTTACGTACAGGATATTCTGCTTTTGCATGATTTTATGTCTATTGAGTGAATATAATTTTAAAAAAAGTGACAAAATAAAGCTAGTGTCACATAGTTTAGGTTTTGCTGATTAATTCAAAGGTGAATTCGAAAATAGACAAAAACTGAGTATTAGGCTTTAAGTTCCAAAGGGTTAAAAAAGTTATCCATTTTAGTAAGTCCAACTTTTACAATTTTAAAACGTTTTATAGCAAAAAATAAGTTTAATTAATAGCAAAAAAAGACAATAGAATAGAACTTTTTTATTTGTTATACCTGGTACGATGAAATTCAGATACATTCTCTTCAATGTGGATGGTAAATACAGATAAATAACTAAAAAAAGAACATTTTATGTTTCAAATAAATGTGTAAAATTCAGACAAATGTGCAAGAAATAAGACAAAATGTGCAAAATCGTACAATATTATCTTTTAAATAAACAATTTTTATCAAAATGTGTCTTTTTTCTACTGCATTGTATAAATCTGAAAAAACAGAAATATAAAGAAAGTCAAGGTTAATATTGTATTATTTATCACAGGGGGAAGTGTGCATCATGGGAATGAAGAGATTCTTTCAAAAACTGAGAGAGAACGTTCAATGTGTCAAGGCCAGAGATCAATATATTTCCCAGACGTCCGACTCCTGTCCGTGCACAGAAGCGGATTTTGAGTGGTAAGTTTCCCCTTCCTGCTGCTCTTGTTTCTCTTCATTAAATAAAAAATCAGGCGGTAAAGGCGGGAGCCTTGAGCTGAATCAAAAACGGGTTAAAAAAAGGTGAAATTTTTGTTTTGAGTTGGAAGAACAATACATTTTATTTCTATTGTTTTCATTTTAATAAATATAAATACTTTTTTTACTCATGAAATGTGGTTTATTCATCAGTGTTAGAGAAAAGCGAGCTTTTTAAACTCCAAGGAGATATGTAAATATATTTTTAAAAAGGTGAACCGACTGAAGATTAGAGTTTAAATAATTTCTTAAGTAAATTTTTTACTTATACTCTCAAATGAGCTTAAAAACGAGCTTCTGCACATACTATTCCAGCACATTTATATCCCATTTTTACTGAATTGCAAAGATATTTTTAAGATTACTACTAACTTTTTTTTCTGCAAGTCTGTTACATCGTGAGGTTGTACTTCCCTGGTTTCAATTTAAAAAATAAAAAAAAATATTGATCGCTCAGGTTTTTCTATAATTATGCTTTTTTGTAAACACAATTTCTTTAGTTCAAACATCTGATACATAAAACATCAAAACCTAAAGTCACTAGTGTGAGAATTTTCTTCTATCCGTTTAAAGATTCCATCTAAACTTGATATTTTAGCTTAAATAAATGCTGCTTAATCTTGGCTCTAAGGTGTTTTGTTTTTTTTTTTCCTCCTAACAGCGACTACGGGTTTGAGAGGCAGGTGGATGGGAGATGCACTCCGGCTTTCTGGTTTGTTCCTTCAGCAACATCTCCAGATTGCACAACGGGGGACACCTTCCTCAATACGACGGGGTACGCTTGATTTTCTTTGTGCAGAAAAAAAAAAGGCAAAACAATGTCTGTGAAAGGGGAACTTTGCATTTGTCTCATCTGGGGGAACCTTCAAAACTGCTCAAAGTAGAGAAATAAAAGAAAGTGACGTAAGCTTTTCTCATTTCAAGTAAAAAAAGCTCACAGCTTGAATACGAAAGTGGGAAATGAAGGGAAAAATGGAGAAAATAACCTAATAAGAGATGCAGTTTAGCGATACGAAACATATGGGAATAAAAGAACAAGTTAGAGTAATCAGTGTTTTATAGAAATGGGGAAAATATTTGTGATTATGGGTGTATTATAGGTATCATTTATTATTTTTGAAGAAATTTCCTGCTCGTCTTTCTCTGTGAATGTCCGTGTGTGCTCCATGAGGAGCGATTATCCTCTTGCTAATTTATCCCCAGATACCGAAAAGCTTTGTCCAACAAGTGCTCAGGAGCGAGTCTTTTAAAGTACAGCCCCAGGCAGGAGAAGTGTCCCAGTCAGGCCCCCAAAGGTCTGCAGCTCTTCACCAGCGAAGGAACGCTTGTAGCAACTCTGGGGAGGAACGTGACCTTCCTAGTCTTTCTAGAAGAGGTAATTATACCAGACTTAAATAGAAATTAAAGAGAAAAGAAAACAAAAAACACAAATGCATGCATGATTTACAGAAATATTGTTAAGTTTTGTTTATAAAGGATTAAAAAAAAAAATAAAAAAATAATACTTTTTCATACACACCGTTGAAAGTTTTTAGAAAAATAAAAGTAAATGGAAAAAGGTATTTTATAAATAACATATACCTTTCAAATTCTCAATTAATTCTGTTTATTTAAATAAATATTACACATACTCATACTTTAATATTGATATATTTGTTCCTCCACATATGGAGGAATGTTGGATCAATCAACAAAACTGTAAAATGTTACATTTACGAATATTAGTTTTTATCAAATTAAAATTTTACATTGAATAAAGCATCAACCCAACATTTTTATATGAGGAAAACTAAATATTTTTGAACTTTAGAAATTCAAGAACTTTTGTTGATAGATTCAATGTTTCACTTTTTTCAGTGTAGACATTTGGTCAAGGTAAACAGTGATTTCTATTTAAATACATATAATAAGCCAAATGAAACTCATTTCTATGATAATCTTAATAAAGACCCATATTGAATTTTGCATCATTTGAAAAGATATTTTAGTTTAAAAAGTTAAAAATCCTCCCCTGTACTGTTTTAGTCCTACCTCACATTTTAAAACACTGAGACTCTTTTTGCTTCATTTTTATTTTGTCAAGTACTGCTTTCTATTATTATGCCCCCTCTTTAGTCCTTAGCATTTTTGTATGATTGAGCAAATATGTCGTTAACTGCTTTCTACAAGATTTCTGTCAGTTAGATTTGATGACTTTTTTTCTTTGGATCATACAGTAGTATTTTGCTATATAGAAAGCAAAGAATAATTGTTTTGGCTTTTCCACAAGTAATAGTCCTCAAGTCTGAGAAATAGAGTGGGCACAAATAAGTTTCCCAAAAATGAAACTTAACAGCTTTTATTGATTAAATAAAAAAGGGGAATTTACATGATCTAAGATAAAATCGAGATTAAAACTTAAAGCTTGTAAAACAAAGTCCTGCAAGACGAAACTGAAGCTGCATTCTAACTTCAAGTGACCATTTCCAATGAGAAGTCCATGCAAACGTGTATAAACTGACATTTCAGGCTTCTGAGTTCAAAAATCTTGTGTTCATTCGTAGCTACGCAAGTTTCTATGACTGTTTTTGACTTCTACGAACAAAAAGTTAAACCCTGTATAATTTTAACCAATCAGGGACTCTGATTAGGTTGTGACATATAAGTAGCCTCCCTTGTAATTCACAACCGTTTGAAAATTAATAATGAAGGAGAAATAAAAATTGCAGTATGCGTTCAGTTGAAAATATGACTCCCATTCTTACACGTATCAGAATAGAGCTGTGAAAGAAAAAGCTTGGAGGGAAATTTGTGAGATTTGCACAATTTCTACATTTTGCACCAAATCTATTCCAACTGTAGGTGGCGGACGAGTGCTAGTAAACATTAGTAAACAGTAGAAAAAGAAGAAGAAGCCCCTCCCAGCTTGTGTCTATGGTTCGGCTAATTGTGCGTTCAAGAACACGCGTCTCACGTTTGTAGTGTATGTAAAAAATAATATTTTTCCACCATTACAGTAACCAATTTTTGCCATTGCAACAAACAAATTTAAACACAAAGGTTGTCATGTTTTTTCTAAAATAAAAACACGCACACACAGTTTTCTATTTATATCCTAACTTTCAGTTTATGGCTTTAACAAGCACATCATTGATGAAATGAAGCCTATTTTAAGGGAAATCTCCTCAGGTTACCTTTTAGTGACTTTAACCTCCATACCCTCACAGTGAACTCTCCTCCATCCTCCGTATGCCAACATGCTTTATAGCCAGATATTTGTACATTGCATGTTTTTCTTTAAAGCACTGTATATCAAGCTGCTGTCAGTAACCAAGCGGAGAGGCTTGAGGTCCAGTAAATCAAACAAATCTGCGTTGACAAGATTTACAGCATGACCTGCTTCTTGTTGCTATTATGAAAAGTGCATTTTGCTGTGAGTCAGCAAAGACACTGAAAGAACAACCGAGGTTACTTTGTGAATGACGGTTTTGTTTTCCTTCTTTAAAGGGTCTCGGCTCCATGACGAGCATAACGGTGGACTTTGGTGACGGAACGGCGATATCGTACGTGAATATAAGCTCCATCGATGATGGGGTCAAGCACATCTACAGTAAAGTGGGCATTTACCAAGTTTCAGCCACAGCGAGCAATAACCTCGGTTCGGATAGAGTCATCCTTTACCTCCATGTGACCTGTGAGTCCCAAACAAAATCAAATTTTCTTGAAAATGTTTACTTTGACCAACTAAATGTTATAAATCGCTCCACTATATGCAGATATTCATTGTAAAAAAAAAAAAAAAAGTGGTGGAAAATACATTTCCACTCATCCTATGAATAAAATATACAAGTTTGTGGTCTTACGTTACCTTAGAGGAACACACCATGACTCAACTCAAGTCATTATAATGAATTCCATTGATAAAAATTTCATGTTTAGGTCGTGAAAGCATCAACAGACACTGCGGCAGAGCAAAAAGCTTGTTGGGCCAAAAATACTAACACAAACAAGCCCCCAGTTGAGGATTTAAACATGGGGAGAGTGTGTTTAATAAAAGACTTTGCTGTTTGCTTGAACTCTGCAGGTCAGCTGGAGCAGGTGGAGCTCACGGCTCCTCTGGTGGTTGTCAAGAACAGAGCCGTAAATTTCACGACCGTGTTGCATCCAGCCACCGTGGGAACGGTCACATATTTCTGGTGGTTTGACAACAAAACTGAGGTAGGCCCGCCGTTCATCGCCGTTTATTCATCCAGAGGACATTATAAAAACTTTGCCTGTGTGCATTTCAGCCGATTGTGACCCTCGATGGAGCAGTTTCCTTCGCTTTTTCCAATGAAGGCCATCACAGCGTCACCGTTCAGGCTTTAGCCGGAAATACCGTCCACCAGGACCAAAGAATGGTGGCAGTTTATGGTATTTATTTTAGCTTAATGCTTTATTTTTCTGAAAATCCTTTTATTAAACACAGAATTGTTTGTATTTCTTAAATATGACTTGTATTTTTGGGAGGATTTTTCCTGAATTTTTAATCGATGTTTATACTAAAATTTCTAAATAAGTAAGAGATTTACAGAAATACGTCTGTATCCTCCTGCTGGCAGCATTGTCATCAGCTTGCAATGCAGGTCAAAAAGTTAATAACTATTTGGAAAGTGTCTTTAGATTGAGGAATATTAAAGTTAAAGGAATTTATACCAGAATAACGTGAAATGTTGTTTCATTTAAAGGGTAGATTAAAGGAAAAATTGTTCCTACGATATGCAATCAGTCTTTTTCAATCATTTTTTTTTTATATTATTTTAGTTTTTTTATCAGCATTAATACCTGCAGCAGCACATGAGTCATGCAAGGACCTTGAAACTATTCTAAAGAATTAAAATCCAAACTTCATCGTGAAAACACTTGTGGGCATCCTTACTGGGGAGTTGCTCAAATTTAGCTCAAGGTCAGGCTGTGAAACTTTATTAATACTGAACACAAAAGAGCCAAAAGCTCTTATGAAAAAAAAGAAGAAAAAAGTTGAGTTTTATAGCGAAATTATTGAAACAATGCAGGCAGAGATCATATTTGATGAAACTCCCAGCAGACGAGCACAGTAGCGATCTGATGATTCTCTAAGCTTGTTTTGCAATTACAGGACCTGAGCTCTTTCTGGTCCTTCATTCAATCATAAAAAATATTGCTTTGGCCAAATTACATGAACAAATATGGAATCTATTTATAGGAAAGCTAAAAGTTAGTACAAATTTGCAATGTAACAATTTATTTTAACATTGAATCGAATCGTATCATAATTTAAGGTTTACAGTACGATATATAGTCAAAATTGGTTCATTTTGACTCGATCTGATTCACTGACCTAGAATCCATCCAGGATATCTTTAGCCAAAAATTCAACCATTGTGACTAAAAAATAAAAACCTGAGTACTAAACAGTGTAGATGTACGACGGAGTATTAGGGAAAGTTTACAATTTTTTTTTCTTTAAAATTATAACTTTAAATCTTGTAAATTTATTAGAAAAAAGTCATATCTGTTAAATTATGAGAATAAAGTTGTATATAAAGTTGCAATTTATTACTTTTTTCTCATAAGTTTAAAAAAACTCTTAAACTTACGAGATTAAAACTCATAAATTTACACAATTTAAACCCATAAATTTGCAAGATTAAAAGTTGTAGATTATAAATAAACAATAAATCTCGCAACATTCTTTTTTTTGTTTTGTTTTTGGCACTAATATTCCGTCGTACAATTGAGATTTTCCAGATTCCTTGTATTTCTTGCAAGATAGACAAGTGTTAATTAAATATATATGTACAACAAAAAAAAACGAGTAAACAAGAAACAATGTCAAATCCAATTACTTTTTAGTTTCATAAAGCTCAGCTCACTGATGTTTTTCCACAAAATAATAATAAGAAGGAAACATTATTAGAACATTTTTATCACACTGTATGGTCACGAGTGTGTTTCCATATATTGGACTGTAATGGTGGTTGATCATTTCTTGGTGTGTTGTTCTTAGTGATCTTTTTTATGCTATAAGAAAAATAAATAGTGTATCTATATACAAATGGTGTTTTCCAATATGTATTATAATAAAAGTATTTTATTTTGAAATAATTTCAGAATAGTATAAGTCTATTCAATTAATAATTAAAAAGATCAATCTGGTTGGATCGTGGGAATAAAACATTAAGTCGATTAATCGTTACACCCATTGTTAAATTATTATGTATTTCTTATTTAAGTGAAACAGTCATCAGGAATAATTGAAAAGCTTAAAGAAAAATTCTAGTTAAAATCCAAAACTAAACCAGTTTCATTTGTTTGGGAAGACAAACGCAAAAAATATTAGCAGTAAAATCTTGTTTAAAAATATAGAGTCCATTATCACTTTAAATTTAGCTCCTCTTTGATAAGTTAATCAAAAAGGTAGCCTTTATATGGAACCAACATAATTAATATCAGCCTGTATAACCAGGTCATTAGTATTTTTTTAAGCCACTGAACAAAACAGATGTGATAAACAAAGGAGATGTGGGTTCTATTTTTACTCAAGAGTATGCTTCTGTCATTTCATCAAAAACATGTTCAGTAAACTAACAACCAAATGAGACCATCACTGAGAACAGGTATCTGGCTGCATGCTGCCGTAGCCATCTGCTGGTGGTTAAAGGAGCCAGCCAGAGCTTTTAGTTTCAAGGTACAAAGATTTAGAATATTTTTTTCCGCTCAGATTTCAAATATTATTTGAAGCAGTAGCAATGAATAAAACTGATTTGATATTTTAGTTCGGAATTTTAATGATGTATTGGCATCAATTGATAGTTTTATTTTCTGAAAACGCCAAACAAAATCAGCAATAACTAACTCTGGAAGAGCAAATATTTGAGGTTTTTAGGCATTGCACTTCAATTAACATATCTATTCCATCATTATACTAACAAAATATATTTCCAATTATAAGTCGTTCTACTGTTAATTAAAAATTGTTGGTAACTTTTTAAAATACAGCCTAATTTTTCAATATGTATGAATGTTGTTGATGGATAACATAAAGGTTAACAGGGTTCATGCAGAAAATATAGATCAGGTTTAATGCTCTTTGTTTAGAAAAATATACTTTAATTATGTTTTTGTGACCATTACAAGGTTTGTTTTTTAAATATTTTAATAGTTGGATTATAACTATAATTTTCTATATAACAACTGTAGCTCATTTGACAGCAAGTTATACAAGTTCCTTTCAAAATAAAATGCACCATGTATCAAATAGATCCTCTTGCTGCAGCAGATTTACTTGAATAAAAAAATGAAAAAGTCAAACATTCAATTCTCATTCTATTTTTTTTATACTGAAAATAAAAACTGAACCAGTTTTAATTAAATGTTATACAAACAGATTAAAGCTTTTGCCATCAAGTTGCTCCGTTATCTGACGTGTTAAAATCTCCAAAAAAAATAATTAAAACAAATGAACCAAAACATTATTTATTTAAATTATTGTTTTTTTTTCTTTGTTTTTTTTTTTTCCAAAGCTGAAGAACAACAACAAAGGGAGAAAGAGACACATGTAGCCCTTTAGTATTAGGGTGGCGGACCCCTAATCTAGATTATTAGTACTTTGTAACTACTAGGTAAAGACTTCATTATTGCAGTAAAACTTTATGACATAGTCACTTTGTTAATTATTATGATGATCGAGCCCCAGATTGATTTTATCTTTTTTAGATTACATTAATTAACTTAATGTTTGTTTCAACTTGAAAAATAGAAGTTCAATACACAATCCTTGATGTTTATTAAAACCTATGGATTCTTTGCCAAGTAGCTGTTGTTTGTTTATTGTACATTTTTTCTGTAACTATGAGCCAAATAGTCAAATAAAAAAAAAGTAATATTTTTGCTGTATAGTAAAGTTAAGCTGACATTGCATCAAACGGTGATGAGAATCAAATGTTCCAATCACATTAATCAAATTCAAGTCTTTCTGTCATTAGAAAGCAGAAACCAAACCTCTCGCCATTAACGGAAAAAGGCTCATTTGAGCCTCACTATACTAATAATGTAATTAAGGAATCAATCATTGACTCACTTTACAAGTTTTATCTTCTTATTAAAAACTTCTGATTACAAACGTACAACTGGACATGAATTGCAATGGTCAAGGTTTTATTTTTTGACAAAAATTAATTTAAAAGCCGTCCAAATGAAATACCTTCAGTCATCAAAGTAGAAATCACACTTAACAGTTTCAAAATGTGAAGTAATATTCAAGATACACTGAGATGATGAAGATGATCTTTTTTTTCTTTGTAAGCAGTAAAAAAGATTTGAGATCCTCTTCAAAAGTGAAGGAGTTGGTAGTAAAACGAGTCATTCATAAGCAACCGTTTGAGTTTTTCTGCCAGGATTTTTCATTTGGTACAAATGTTTGATATTTGTGGTATTTTTGCAACAATAGAACTACAGAATGTGGAGTTGAAAAGGCCAAGGGACTGAGATGAAAGTGAAAACCTTTGAACAAATCGTTGTTTCCATTACTGAATGATAGACTTGTAATCGGACACTTTTCTCTAACTATGCTTGTACTTCAGATTATTTTCAGTCACACGTTTTGGCTTTTTCTTCTAATCTGGATGATCTGAACCCGGGGGTGTCTGAGTGGAGAGAGGACGTCAGCAGGGTTGTGAAGAGCCGCATAGTCCAGGTCAGTATTCTAATTTATGCTGTCAAAAACACCACTATAATGCAATTATAGGTTAACTCAAGTCATGATGTACTTTAATGAAATATGTAAAAGTTCTCTTTGATATTACTAATAATGACTGAAACACAATTTTCATTAGTCTACATTATCCCCAAATTTAAGATCATAATAAAAATTGCCCCAAATAACAAAATTTAACCACGTCAGTAGCGAGGATTTCCATCATTTGCTGCAATGACGGCTTTAAAGCAACTTCTCGTGCTCCTCACGGCCTCAGGATGTTGTTCTGGGGGGTTCCACTCTTCCACAAGGGCTACACACTAGGAGTGTAGGGTACAATCGATTTGGCGAAATATTGTGATATTTCATTTGGTGATACTTGTATCGATTTAAAAGGCTTTAAAAGATGATATTTATGAGTGACCTTCAGTGTTTTTTCTCAATTTATTGTGTGTATTTAACATCACTTGCAGTGTACCGGTAAGTGCAAGCATTAAAACAAAAAAGTTCATACTATTAAAAATTGTTACAACGTTCACATTGTTCTCATAAGGCACACGGCTTGAGTGTTCTATGTTCAAATTTTTAGATTTAGCTCTATGTGCCGTAATAAATATGTAAAGAAAAACATGGGACATACTAAGAAAAGCCATTAGCTCATGTTACCCAAAGAGCCTTGCTGATGTGTTCCGTTCTTTCTGAAGGCAGACCTGACATTCAGTTTATGGGTGTGATTGCATGAAATTCGATTCTTTAGGCTTTTATGTCCCATCTAAAGGCTCATGCTTTATATTGCTGTCACATTTCTAATATCACCGAAAGTGATAGCAAGTGAATACATTACCATCCCGATTCTTTCTCTGGCTCGCAACCTTGTAAACAGTAATTTAGCCACCTCTACTTGAGAGCCGCTCTCTGAATCTAATGTGTCAAATGGAATTACCTCAACTTTAGCACCAGCCACAGCTTAGCATAGCAGAGGCAGGAGATCTACTGTTTTATGGAGAGGCCTTTGATTGCATGCTAAACTTTGCATTTTTATTCCCATCAATACAGCACTGTAATGCTGGAGATGGTGTTGATGGATGACAGCAATGGGGAAAATTAGGATTATGGGTAACATAGTTCAAATTCCACTCCAATCATCTTTTAATGTATTTTAAAAGTGGTCCTTTAATTATGATTATGACATTTTTGACTAAATTAATAAACAAAAAAACATTTCTCGGACATAGTTTTTTGCAGACTGGCAGTAGTATATTAGAAATTCACAGCTGAGTTGTGGGTGGAACTGTTGGCTTGGAGTAATCCTGCCCCCATTCCCCATCATCCATCTGTTTGCTCAAAGAGTGTTGTAGGTTTTGACAGAGATAACTCAGATTTTAAAAGGAGCAAAGCTTAAAATGCAAAGCATAATTGCTAGGGTCACCGGTTAGGCTATATTAGTATTTTTTTTTACCAAAAAAAAGTATTTTTTTTGACCCAAACGGATAAGGGTAGGGGTGTTGAAATTCCGTTTCTGGACTTCCTTCTGGCTAATAATTTTCTGCTGCCATCTTGTCAGCCACCAGGTCCCTTTTGTTTCAAATTCATGTAAACGAGAAACAACAAAATAAGTAAATAAACAGAAAAAAAACAGCTTCCCTGCTAGCTTAAAGCTTGGGGGAGAGCTAACTGTAAATTCCCATTGCAACAAAAATGCAGAGCAATATTGGAGCTATCCAGGTGTACAGTTCTGAGCCTGGTGTCAGCTCAGATGAGAAAATAAACGCGTACATTGATCTTTTTGTTTGCAAGTGGACGCATCGTAATGGAGCGGAACTTGTGGCCCACTGATTGTAGCACCTATGTCACAGCTACAAGCTTTTTCCAACTGCATTTTTTTTGTTTTGGCTGCTCCTCAACAATTTAAGTAATGAAATACTTTTACACATAATTTTCTTTATGTATGACCTTCATTGTAATGCTGCAAGAACACATTAGAATGGGTTTTAAACTTGTTAAAGATTAATATTCACTGAAAAACAAATTTAAATGAGGTTATCAAAACTATTTATAAAAGGCTATGTGTGTGTTTTACATGAAATGCATGTAAAAGAACAGCCAAGCTGAAAGTCTACCTGTACTTGATGTTAAACAAGTTATGTAAAATACCTGGGAAATCTGCTGTATCTAGCCCTTAGTAGGAAACATTCTCACTGACCTTCTGTCTTGTCAGATTTTACCACGGTTTACACCAGAAATCTGACAGCAGACCTCTGGTTATGGCATAAATGCACTAAAAGCCCTGGCCTTTTCCAAAGGCTGTCAGATAGAACTTGCAATTTCCACGTGATTTGAGCATTAGGTCTTGACAGTGACTGTTATTTAAGCAAATGATATGTGAAGCAGAGAGCAGAAGATATTTACTCATTTGTACAGACAACTCCAGACTACCACCTCTAATTGAGTCATAAAAAATAGACTTTTCTAATGAAATTTTATTATTAAAGGTCACGGGAATCAGTGAGAATCAACTCTTGGTGGCAGTCCTTCCAGGCGTACCGACGACGGCGGAGATTTTTATCGTGTCTGAGAGGGCGTCGGCGGAGAGGCCGCTGAATGAGAAGTGGGTGCACCTGAGTCAGGTACTGTCACTTTTTTGGTTGATTGAGTGGGATTGAACGAGTCAAAAAAAGAAAAAAAAAATCCAATCCCAAGGTTTCCCAGATCATTGGTTTAAACTTTTAAACCAAGCTCTTACAGAATCATAAAACTAATAAAATATGATTCACATGTCTTATTTATTTAGGCAATAAGTCAATAATTTTTCCTTTTATTTGTTCTTCCATAAACCCATAATTCATTATTTGTCTCATGTGGAAGCGTTTCAGTGAGGCAATTGATCACAATAAAATACTTGACAGTTATATTATTATTATAAGTCATTTTTTGTGCAGCATGATGTAAAGAATATGTGACCTATGGGCCAAAAACAGGGAAGTTAGCTTTGTCTAAACTAAATATGTACGTTGTGCTCATTGTGATGGATCACTGAAGGCAGCCAAGTTCCTCGTCTCCATTTGTGTTTTTATTGCATAGTGGAAAAAAAGATAGACGGCGTTGGTTGCATTGTGGGCAAGAAAGGCACTGTTAGGCCCCAGAAAAGGTCAGCCTTAATGAGAACTGTGTTCTTTAGAGGTAATTGGGGTAATGCAAGCAGACACTGTTGTGGTCTGTTAGGCAATCGCACAAAGGAAAGGAGAAAGGTGGTTTAGTGGGAGAATTACACATATTTTTACACATATATATTTTTGATTGTTTCCAAAAACTTGCAATTTCTTTAGAATCTGCATCTCATTCTTTTTTTTGAATGATCCAATCATGCAACATTAACTGTTTCTCTCATGTTTTTTGAATCAGAATGTAGACTTTTCAAAATTATTTTTGTATAAAAAATTAAATAAGAAGTTTAAGTGTCAAATATAATTTTTTTTCTCATCTTAAAAAAAAACTTTCTAGAATTTAAAAAAAAATACTTACCCCGTATAGCCACTAGGGGACAATGTCGTACCATTTTAACACTTGCACTGCAACCAAAGTGTTTGGGAAGGTCATTCAACTTCCAGCTGCCTTGTAAAAATGTAGATGAATGCTAACTTTTAAAACAATAAAT
>NC_050526.1:6948432-6962365 GCF_002922805.2 Oryzias melastigma
TTCTCATCTTAAAAAAAAACTTTCTAGAATTAAAAAAAAAATACTTACCCCGTATAGCCACTAGGGGGCAATGTCGTACCATTTTAACACTTGCACTGCAACCAAAGTGTTTGGGAAGGTCATTCAACTTCCAGCTGCCTTGTAAAAATGTAGATGAATGCTAACTTTTAAAACAATAAATAAAAACTTAATTTTACATCATTAAAGCCTCAGGAACATTTCATTTTGTTCCAAAAAAAAGGAAAATCCCACCATTGAAAAATTGTGGTATTTAACGTCAATTAAATACATCAAAATGATCAATTAAAACTGAAAATAGTTTTAATTATTAACAAAAAAATAACTGCCAAAATAATATCTCCTATTCAGTTCAAGTAAACATGATTTTGCTGGCTCACAGTCAGCCTTGAACTAAGTTAATAGGTATTTAATTACATTGATGCATCATATAATTGGTTCCATCGAGAAGGGAGACAAACTGGGGCAGGCTGCTGGGATTGGGAATTAAAGCGATGTATTTATCTAAAGCCTGTCTGATTACCTGGCAGAACCTCACAGACAATAGGGTAATAAATCTTCAGTTCACTGTTCTCATCTCCAGTGAATGACTTGCAGTGCGGAAGCATTAAGTGAGCGTGTACCCACACGTACACATGTGCATGCGTGCCGAGTGTATGTGTGCAGCGGCTTATTAAAATGTGTAATAGATTTACTGACCCTGATATGCCACTAGAACAAAAAGTAATTATTCATGCTGTGTAGAGCAGTCTAATTTTAACCAGTGGAAAGATTTTAGAAAGAGCGAGATGGAATTAGTGAGGCATGGCTAAGGACTCAAATGGGCACTGGGAAGGCATTTTGGTCCCTTGTTAAATGACTGCTTCATCAAGGTGGGAGAGGCTGAGCAACTTTAAGGGCTTTGGGGGGGAAAAAAATTAAAACAGCAATTTTATGATATTAAAACATACTTTGATTTCCTATAATGTCGCCTCATTGAACTTTTTAAACGAGTAATTGGTTTTCCTCTTTAGAATACTGGTGAAATTTCGAGGCAAAATTCCCAGTGTGTGTCAGAGAAAAGGATTATTCTTTCCTTAAATGTCACAGCAGCCTTACAAGCGGAACGCCCTTTTACCTGAACGTGTTTCCTCCAAAGCCTGCGGGGCTTCAGTGCTGCAGGTGCAGCTTTTCGTGTGTCATATCAACATTTGCCCCTCTTTAGACGGAGGGACAAATTCTGATCCATAATTCAGTCCGCTGGATGAAATGACTGCGGGTGAAATATTGATGAAAACTGCGGCATTACAGAGCCATCTCTGCTGTGTCACTCCTACTTTTAGCTTTCTCAGGTTCTGCTGAGTGCTCTGAACCAAGACCTGATCCAGTTCACGCTCAAACCGGGGGTGCAGGTTAATGTCTACGCCACCTGGCTGTCTCCAGGTGAGTCCGGCTGCAGTTCACTTACAGTTTGCAAGAAATTCTGATAATTGGATGTTTTCCACTGATCTTTTCTCGTTTCTGAAGCTCCTCTTGTGGACAGTGGTGACAGCGTGCACAGTGGGATTGCAGTCATCATGCTTGTGTCGGTGGTCCTGGCAATCCTGGCGGTCTTTTTGGTATATAAATTTAAAAGGTAATTTCCTATTGCAGGTGTCTTTGATCCGAAATGATACTTTGTGTGCTGTCAGTTGGTTTAAGCTTCCTAATTGGACGGCTTAAAGTTTCCAAAATCCCCTCACTCCAAAGTTAAGGACAACATCTGACAAAATAAGACCCTTCCTCTGTCTCAATCTGCAGAATATTACAGGGAATGACAGTCTAATCAATTCTCCCGGAGCTCTGAATGTGTGTCAGACTCCTGCAGTTATCAATATTCATCCATCTGACAATGTGAGAGGTTGACCTTTCAGAAATGCTAAACAAAGCCATTCAAGGTGAGCCATACTCTGCCGAATGGCAGCAAAGGTTGAGGAGATAAGTCCTGAGACAACATATATTATACAGTGAGGGACATACAGTAAATAGCACCCCCCCGGTGCAGGTAATCCCGTGCCAATCATGGCGAGGAGGGGCTGATTTGGTTCGTCTTGCAATGCTTATAATGTAAAAAGTTAACTTCATCCCTTGGGATCATAATTGCTACATGTGAGAAAAAAAAAAAATCAACTTTGAGTTTAAGCTTTTCCCCCCCAACAGCTGCAGCTTCAACTCACAGGGGGGAGGCTCTGAAATTAGAAATGTGAAAAGTTAAGCAGAATTGGGGTGCATTTGAGGAGATGAAAAATTTAATGAAAACTGAGGTGAACAATATGAAAGGGAGAGAGCCTTGCCCAGTAGACTGCAAAATGCCCTAGTTTCCAGCTTTTAGGCAATCCTCCCCCATCTCCAACAGTTGGTGGGTGACACATGCTTTGTGGAAGCATTAGTTTTTAAACCTGAAGGCAGATTTCCATTATCTATAGCCTTTTTTTTTAAACCCTCCTCTCTACCTGACCTGCAGGAAGTTTCCAGGCATGAACACATACGCCGCAGAGCAGCCGGATAAAGAGCAAGAGGTGATCCCCGCAGTGACCTCCTTAGCAGTTCCAGACCCCGAGGAGGACAAAATGACCTCCCTGGTTCATGTGGATGTGCAGCTGGACTCTAAAAGCAGAGGTATGGAAGGGGTCACTTTCTCCTCAGACCCATTTCTGCGGTGGAGAGTAGAAAATTGGGCGAAAATGCCAGAAAAAAGTCCTCCCTTCTATAAAACTTAGCTTTGATCTTATGGCTAAATGTGAATTTATGTCACACCATAGTTTCGGCAGGCTTTTTTTTCAAGGTCAAGTGAACAAGTCAATAAAAGCAAAGCAAACATGGAGGGAACTTCTACCAATAGCTCTGTAACAAAGCTGTCAAGGCTACAAAACCACTATTAAAGCACATCTGCTAGAGCTGTTATGAAGGTGAGAGTCAAAGAGCTCAGGAAACAGATTCTTGATCAATCAGCTCATGTAGGTCAGTGGAGATCAGCTCCTCTCTTTGTGCTTTATTCTGCCACTTTTTCCACTGCAGTCATAGTGATAGTGCACTTTAAGTAAACCTACATTATTTATTAGTTAATGCTCCAAAGTAGATTTTTAATTATAGAAGCAGATTTTGAGGATTTCTAAATTCCATGAAGTTAAACACTTTACAGTTTCAGAAAGAATATTAAAAAAGCACATTTACGTAAAATATCTATCATTTTACATAAAAAAAACAATAGAAAAATGACAAACTAAAAATCAAATGTCTAAATAAAATATTTTAGATATTGCTAAATAAGAGATTTTACACCAACAGATAATTTCTATTCGATTCATGTGTTTTAATTAACTCATATATATAATTTCCTTCCGAGTATACCCAATAAAGATCGGCAAAATTACACAGAATTTCACCAAATTCAGCAGTAGACTGTTAATAGGTTTGCAGCCTCTGCTTGAGTTCATCCCAGGGGTATTTGATGGGCCGGGTGGGTTTCTTCCACACCATCCAGCCATGTCTACATGGTCCTTACAGTGTGCACTCAGTCACAGTCATGCTAGGATTATAAAAAAAGAAAGAGAGAAAAAAATCTTTATTTTTTCTTTCAAAAAGATGGAAGGGTAGAGTCTAGCTGAAGCACTTTAATTCCCTGGAAGTAAAGGGTCAAGCAGAAACCTTGAAAAGCTTTGAGCTTTTCGCATTGAGTTTATTATTTGGATAAAAAAAATATATAAAAAATCTAAAATATGGTTCAAAGTAATTAGATGACTTTGTTGTGGGTACCTTGGAGTAAATGGTCGCCTTGTACAACCCTTTCAAATTTAGCTGTTCTTTATCAGTCTATTGCAATCCAATACACTGCATGATGTGAACCTATTAAATTATTTTTCTTGATTAGGCAAAACTGTTTGAGTTATTAGTTTTGAAGTATTAGCATAGTTAGAAAAAAAACATTTTAGAAAATATTTTCTTTTCCCTTTTTGAACCCTTAGACATTTCAAAATTAGGGTAAAATAGTAAAAAAAAATTGTAATATCATAAGATTGTTCCTTTCTTGGACAAGGAAGTGCCACAGGGTTTGATGATTGTTTCTTTTGTGAACTATTTTTTAAACAGACGAAGCCCCTAAAGAGACATCAGGAAGAAAAAAAATTAAAATTAAAATGTATCTTGTGTGCACCAGAAACTAACTGATGCACACCAGATAGTAACTGGTGCGCACCAGGTAGTATAAAAAATAAGCCCAGTACCCTAGAATTAAAATAAAGATTTGCTCAGATCAAAGATTTATGCAACTTTGGCATGTAAAGAAACACGAAACCAGAGGAAATTGATTGACAGTCAATTTGGACACAGAACATGGCGCTCTCTGAAAAGATGGAAACAAAAAAGGTGTCTGAAAGTGCACTAAAAATATCAACAAATAGCAAGACCACAAAAGTCAAACCGCCATAAAGTGAAAAACATTTAACTGATTCTTTAAAAGGTCTCGTGTACTCAAACGACCACTTAGTTTCACCAGTTAGTATGTGGAGCTCGGCAGTAAGTTTCTGGTGCGCATGCACTTGTTAGTAGCTGGTGCTCACCAGTTAGTATTTGGTGTGCATGCACCAGTTAGTATCTAGTGCACACACACATGTTAGTATCTGGTGCAGAAAAGTTAGTATCCGGTGCTCAGCAGTAACTATCTGAAGCTCACCAGCTAGTATCTGGTGCGCACGCACCCGTTAGTATCTAGTGCACGCGCACCAGTTAGTATCTGGTGTGCATCAGTTAGTTTCTGTTGCACACCAGACACATTTTTTTTTTTTTTTCCCTCTATGTCTCTTTAGGGGCTCCGTAAAATATACTGTCTGTTAAAAAAATTGTTCACAAAAAAAACAATTACCAAACTCTGTGGCACTTCCTTGTCCAAAAAAGTAACTTACCAACAAAAAATATTATATCACAATTTTTTACTATTTGGCTCACCAGTTGGTATCTGGTGGGCACCAGTTAGTATCTGGTGGGGACCAGTTAGTATCTGATGCTCACCAGTTGGTATCTGGTGGGCATCAGTCAGTATCTGGTGGGCACCAAGTAGTATCTGCTGCGCACGCACCAGTTGGCATCTGGTGGGCACCAGTTAGTATTTGGTGCACACGCACTAGTTAGTATCTGGTGGGGACCAGTTAGTATCCGGTGGGGACCAGTTAGTATCTGATGCTCACCAGTTGGTATCTGGTGGGCATCAGTCAGTATCTGGTGGGCACCAAGTAGTATCTGCTGCACACGCACCAGTTGGCATCTGGTGGGCACCAGTTAGTATCTGGTGCGCACTAGTTAGTACCTACCTGGTTAGTAACCAGAAACATATTTTTTTTTCCTGAATGTCTCTTTAGGGTCTTCATAATACTTTTTTATTATCTTTTATTCATTTTGAGAATTATGCATCAAAATATAGATACAAATGAGTTCTGTTCAACAATTTCAACTGAAATTTAAAATTTTCAATGGGAAAAATCAAAAAGTTGCCAAAATTTTGTCTATCATTTCTTCGTTTTATGATTATTATAGTTGTTATTATTTTGTAAATAAACTGTCTTTACTTTTCTGTGTCCTCAGCATAAAAATGATCAGTCCTGTCTTCATTGAATGAGACCAAAATTACGCTATTGTTATTGTTTTACATTTTTTACGAGAAAATAAGTGTGAAAAATTTGCAAAAATTCACACATCATTATAAATATATGTATAAAAATGTATAGTCTGAAAGGTTTTTGTCTGGTCAATGTAACACTTTGTTATGTTAGAGTCATTAAATTTAAGCTGAACCAGAAGGAGGAACATAAAACATTGTTTTTCCAGTTTTGTTGACTTTAAATTTTAAAATCAAATCTGTGTTATACATAAATAAAAACAGGGATAATTTTTGGATACTCACGTCTTAAACCCTTAGCCTCACATGAAACTGGAAGTTTCCACCCGGCCCTGCAGTATGATTTCCGTACGCAATATTTCAGTAAATTATAAGCTGTCACAACTGTGACAAACTGCATTTCAAAGTAAAAGCTCTGTGACAAAGAGGAGATATTCACATCATGTTAATTGCTAATGCTTCTTTTTTTCCTCCTGCCTTCTCCATACATAGTTGCCAAGAAGCAGTTATTATTATTCTGGCACATATTTATGAAGGCACTATCTTTACTTTGTCATTGCATGGTATTAGAGTACACAGGTAAACGAAGCACAAGTGCCAGCTAAAGGGATGAGAGCGTCCAGGTGAAATATTTGATCCAATAAAATAATTAGTGCCCCAGGAAAGCAACAGAGCGGTGAAAGCATTTTCATCTATGAAGCTGCAGTTGATTTATCTCTCCTCATACCTACAGTAAACAATCAACCCATCCAAGATAAATGTGTTTGCCAGCCAAAAAAATAAAAAAATAAATAAAAATCACCCTAATTCAAATACATAAAATTCCTTCTCTGTCTCTTCCCCATCCTCCCTTCTCCCTCGACAGGCTACCTGCCATCTCACACAGACATCAAGCTCTCTGACGAGGCGCCCCATGTGTTTTAATGTTGGGAGTCTATGACCGACTCGAAAGCAATACATCTTCTTTGGCAGTTACTTCCAGTAAGCTACGAAAGCGCGGTCACAATGAATGGTCTCAAGTGTTTTGCTACCCATGCATGGATGGACCAGTTCACACTGTGCTGCCTAAATCCCTCCAAGGAGACTGTACAGATTTATACTTGCCTCTTGAAAAGGAACACTTTTTGACTGAAATACTTGTATTTTTGCAAGGACATTGATCTTTTTATGTAAATAATGTACATCCATAATGGAAGAAGTAAAGTTATTTGTCTCAGCTGGTTACAGCTACGTTTGCTCAAACAGGAACGCATCATGCGCCAGGAAGAGGAGGAGAGAGACGTGTTATAATGTATGGAAAAAAAAAGAAAAAATCCCGGTTTTGACTTGTGTTTGTGAAGTTTACTTCCCGCAACTGTGCGAAGCTGGCTTATCGGCGTAAGACAGTGAGAGAAGCAGATTCATTAAGCTCTTCGCAATCAGTACATCTTATCACCAGATTCTCATCAAATGAAGGCTCGCAATATCCAGGAGATGATGGAGGACTCCCTGTCCCAGATCTGTGTATTCCATCAAGCCTGTCTCTGCAGCTCAAAATGTTATATGTGTCAACGCAAAAAAAAAAATAAATACACAACAGAAGATTATTACAGATAGGTATGCACAGAAGATGAGAATCTGAGCTGTCCCTCTTGTATAGGAGACACAAATAAGTCAGTTTAGGAAAAGCAGAAATCTGGCTTTTGCTGATCTGAATCATTCATATGGTTTTATTGCAACTCCTATATGGGAATGTTTGGCAGCAAATTAATGCTTGCTGCCAATTTTGTCCATACAAATGATTGAATATTTTCCTTGTTGAGCAAGTAAATCCTGCAGCACAGGAGGTGTTTATTATCATGCAAAAAGGGTGTGCAGTGCCAAATTTGGGGTTTTAATTAGTTGTGTCAAGGTTTGTTTGTACAAAAAGACTCCTTGACACAATTCACAAACTGTTTTCCACCTTCTTTATTGAAAGTTGTGGAGCCTTTTCAACTATTTATTTCCCATCTCAGTTGTGCCAAATATTTTTATATCTATACCACATTGTTTATCCACCAACTTTAAGAAAAAAAGCCGTTTCCCAAGCTTCCAGAGATGCAGAGGAGCACTCAGTCTGTTCGAGGTTTGCCCCTAAGGACTCAGCGGACAAAAGGCTGCAGATTTGTTCATCTCCTCCGCTGCGAGGGACACGGAGATAGAGAAGACGTATCTCCTGTCAGCACAGCTCAGCCTACGCACACAGCTTCGGTCAGCTGCTGTCTCTTCGGAATAAGTACTGAGGTTCTTCTTCATCAGACTTTTCTTTTTAAGTGTTGGCAGCATCATATGTCAGTAAGACAAATCGACTACAGGCTTCTCCATACTTCTTCCTCGCAATCTTCTGATTGAGCCAGGAGCATAAATAAACTCTCAACATAAGATCATTTTATTTTTTACTCATTATGGCTCCATTTCTTTAAGTTCCATTCATTTTCCTGTTAATACAGTTATATTCAAAGAAGTTGCATGGAGTTTATTTTTCCTCTTTCAAGCTCCTTGAAACATGTTTCCAAAAGGGGGAGAAAAAAATGTTAAAAATTGTGAAGTATTTTTATGTTTCTGGAGAAGCTGACCAACTTTTTCATATGAAGTGAAGTGATTATCCTGTGAATTGTTTCTGTGTTTTTCATTCGATCTTGCTGAAGTTACCATGGTTGCAGAATAAAGCAAAAAAAAAAAAGCAGTTATTCATTGCAGCTGGTTGTTAAATTGAGTCCCAGAAGCATGGACAGACTTTTTTTTTTTTTCTTAAACCATGTAATTGAGCTCTAATAATGGTCAATCAGCGCACTTCACTTCAACTGACTTGCATGAAGTGGTTGTTTTGAACTGAAATACACTTTTTTGGGGGTGATTTGCCTTTTCGTAAGTGCTGCTCAAAGTTTCACTCCATCCATTTGTCGGATACAATGGGACTGAGCTGTGAGGACCATGAAAAGCACACAGTCGCCTGGAGTGATTCTAATGGACCGGTTCCTTAGCTTTCCCACTGCGCAACAAATTAATTATCCCCTCTCCAGGAAATCAACGCAAACACACACACACACAATCAACAAAGAAGATTTTCCCGGTCTGGGCAGCACCTTGAATGAAAAATTGTCCCACAACAATAACCCACAGCAATATTGTGTTAGCCACAGTGTGAAATTGATGAGTATGTTTCCTTTCATTGAGTGCTGCATTACACTGTCTGGCTGCAGAGAATCATCCATTAGTGATTGTCACCGTTCAATTTGATTCTGCGACGCCGAACATCCCAGGGCGGTCGCAGAAAGACCTTGGTGTTAATTCAGACTGAGAGCAGGAGCAAGAACAAGACTCTCAGGGCGGTAATGGTTGCTGGATTGATGGAGACTGGAGTGCGATACAAAGGTTGCAAACAAAATGCAAAGCAGAAAAACATGCGTTTGTTTTCCCAATCCCAGGTTTGTCATCTCGAACGGCGATTCGATAGTCAATAAAAAGTCAAAAAAGTTCTCATCGGTCATTCAAAACACCAGTAATTGTTCCCATTAAAGGGAAATCATCTGTGCAGTGCAGCCTCAGCAGCTGCGGGTAAAATGAAGCTCAGCTTGAATGTCAGATGGGAATCCTTACGTTGCCGTTATTTCACCTTTTGACCATTAAAGCTGACTTCAGTGCCTCTGTGAGATCATTAACAGTGACACGCTGAGGCTGATATACTGGCTGCTACAAGGATAAGGCTGATCAGATAAGATTGCTGCACGAAAACAGCATCTCACACCCAAAGCAAGTAAATTACAGGCCACATATTCTCACATCACATAGAGAGAGAGAACAAAAAAACATAATTATATAAAAAAATACATTTATTTGGAACAATTCCAAGATGGGAATTGGTTACAGTAAGAAATGTGATTTAAAACAAGATGACCTTATTCATTATTATTTTTTTTTAATAGCTGACCAAACGAACAACATTGTTGATCATATCATGCACAACTTTTGAGCAACTGCACAAGTAGACCATCAGACATGGTGTTTAGTAATGTATGTGTAACCTTTAAACCACCATGATATATATATATATATATATATATATATATGTATTTATTTATTTATATGTATATACACCATAAGTCAGCCACCGCTATATAGTTTTCAACCACAATTAATCTGGGCATGCTTCTGTCAAAAAATTCAAAGGAAAAATAATTGGTGCACAAATTGGACAAACAACTTGTGGGACTCATGAAAATACACAACCGCCAGACTTTATAACAGAGGCGAACTGAACTGTTGTATCTTACTTTATTTACAATTTGGCAACATTATTATTGCCAATAAGGCCAGACTTTTATTTAAGAAAGAGCTATGAAAACCCCTACACATTTAAACCACAAAATGTGTATATATAAATAAATATGAGTGTGTGTGTCTTAAAGCATTCACAGCTGTCAGATTTGAACATTTGTACACATGTATACTATATTTACAACATAAAAACCTTTTTTTTAATGAAGCAGTAAAAATATTCAAATCAATGTGACAGAAAATCTACAATTTTTTTCCCATCATGGAGGCAAACTTTGATTGGTCTATTCAAACATAAATACATTTTTAAAAATCAAACAAAAGCAATTTTGGGACGTCACAGTCTTAACTTGTATCATGACGAAACATTCTCAACAAGTCATGGACTTGTAGAACTGTAAACAAACTAAAAGGTATATTCATGTAATTTCATAAACAATCTATGGTATTTGTGTTATTATTTCATAGTATAACATTACACTCATGGGACATATTTCAAACATACAGTCATTGGATTGTAAAGTACTGTTTGCTGTACTTTTTCTCTAACACAGAAATACATACATTTAGCTGAAAAACAGGAAACCGTGTGTTTGGTAGATTATTTTCTTTTGTTGTTGCAAAGCTCCTCGGCAATAAATCTCTGCTGGAGAGGCTGTTTGTGTTGTTGACACACGTGTAAGGAACACACATTTGTGTGATGAGCAGCTGGAGATGTGGGTTGCATCCATGAATAATTTGCCAAAATCTTTTCTGCATATGCCAAACATCTTGTTTTCTTGATGCTTTTGACTCCTGGTGGGAGTTTCTTGAACCTCTAGAAGCTGCCAATCAGTTGCCAATTAGAAAAAAAATTGTCAACACAAAGCAGTGGAGACTGGACGAAGGCCTTTTTGGAAGAAGTATGATGGTGTGGGGAGCACTCGTTCAATCAAAAAGCGAGCCTTTGTCATCTTTAAAGGTGGAGAGAGATTCTATAACCATTTACTTTACCATATCTCCACAGTGTGAGACTGAACTCTATTCTCTAAAGCTAGGTTTGCACCAAATCCTTAAAGGAGCGCCACGTCTAAAGTAACAAACACCTTTTTGAGGATTACTCTTAAATGCATGTATGGATCAAAATACCACTTTGGGGTTCTTTATAAAGAGGAATGAACAGTATAATTTACTTAGAATCTCAAAAAGTAGAATTTTCATGGTATGGCCCCTTTAATAAAGCCACCTTTTTAGTTTTATTTTCATCTTTTACTGCTCTACAATGTCAAAAACTTAAATAAAATACCTAAAAATTAGGCTTTTACCAGCAATTATTAGGTTAAAAATCATTAATAGATAGATTAATTAATTACAGGTCACAATTAATTAATCACACAAACAAATTAATTACATGACAGCACTAGTTTCCAGAGTTTAAACATCTGAACCAATCAGGGACTCTGCTTTTACCCATGACGTGGTGATGATGTGATCAACAGGCGGAGCTTAAAAAGCAACATGGAGGAGAATCTGATTGTTCTCATCTCATTTCATTTGCTTGAGAGGCAGTAATAAAATGATTCTCTAGTTTTATTCTTATTTTTCCCTCCTTGTACTATTGGACCAAAATTGGGTCACAGGGAGAGATGGAAGTACCGTTGAAAGCGGCCATGATTCAGACGCAGCTCCTGCAGTAAATGGTGAACCTCACCATACAGAGAGAGTTTTTGAATGATCTCATGAACCCAGACATGGATACGTGATTACTGATGCTTTTGTAGAAATATACAAACCTGATCTCTCAACATCATCTGTGTCTTCCATGCACTGTCAATGAGATATACAGCCAATGCTTCCATGTTGTGATGAGGCTAAAAACTTGACAGTAGCTCCTCCCACACGCATCTAAAGCTTTTGAATACATTTTTGGACAAACAGCAAATTTGACGCATGTCAAAAATTGAGCTAGCAGACGTGCATTTAAATCTAAAGCAGCTTTAGATGACAGCGTATCTTCTCAGAGACTACCTCTAGAATTTTAGGATGCAAAGAAAGATTGAACAGAAATCTAGATTTCAAACCCAATATACACTCATGGGATCAAATTTAGAACCTTTAATTGGGTGCAACCTACATAACCTGCTGTTAATCTCATAAATGCATGTTCTACTCAAATATGGCACCAATTAATCTAGCAAACACCTTCCAAGATTCATTCCAGAGAAGCATTGATTCAGCAAAGAGATAGTCTACCAGACACACATTTCTGTACTTTCTGTGCTACGTTGACATATGTAAATAAGTAATAAGCAAAATGTTTGAAAAATGTACAAACTATGAAAGCATTTATTACCAAGAGTGAACCCACATTGAAGTGGAGAACTGATAATCCCAGATGCTGTCACATTGCTTCCTCTGACTCCTATTGAGCTGAAATCTCTACATTTAATATCATCATTTTGCATGAAACATGAAAAAACAGCACAAGTGAAAGACAACAAGTTGTAATTTTCCCCCCAGAATCCGTTTGTCTTACACGTTAGTACAGTTTGGAAATTCTCTGGTGACAATTCTCTCCATATTTCTTCCAAATCCTCCTGAAAACATGAAAACAAATAATGAAACTTTCAGAACCAGTCAGCTGTTTTGACATCACATGTACATTGGAAAAACAGAAAAAATATCTATCCAAGAGGACACCATCCTGGCAAATCTCAGCATAGAACGGAAGCTATTATTACTGAACATATAGCTTTTCTGGCTCATTTTCATAAAGCAGCACAATGTAAATTTGACCTGTGTGAGAAATAACGAAAGAGCAAATTCATTAAGGTCAAGATCTGGTTGTCAGTTCAGATTTACTCTGGAGGTAATAATTTATGAGATTGAAATTGCATTTCCCACATCACAATATACATCATGTGGACCGTGTGAGCCATTACACTATTATAGTTCGTAAAGAATGTGAATTAATAAATGGATTTACATAGACACATGAAAATTTATACACCGATAACTTGTGAAACTCCTAAGATTCTTTTTTCAATTCTGCAAAAGAGAATTAAAAAGTCCTTTTACCTTTACTCCCCTCACAAACTTAGTAAAATGAGTAGGAATAAAACAACTTTCTGTTTTTATTTCATGCATATTGTAGAAATTGTATAACAAAGATGATGTTGGAATACTATTAACAATAATCTAAGTCGGTCTAGCCCAATGGAACATTATTCTGTTGTGCCTCATTTACTCTGCTCATAGTTTGAAGTCTTTTCATTTGGGTTTGTTGCTTTTTGTCTGTTTAATTTTACAGTCTCCTGTTACCCAACACATTTAATTATGATAAATTAGACTGTTGTTTCGTCACACAAGATAATTGCAGTTCATTTTTGCATTTTGTGTTTGCATTTTCTTCAACACTTTCTGGTTGTAGTTTGTACTCACAGATCAGCACTATCAGATATTTACATTTCATTATGGCAGTTTTAAAGATCCTGATTAGAGTAACAAAGGCCCAATCTAAATTCTTCCCTTCTCCCTTCCTCTCTGTTTGAAGGGGCAGTTTTAGTTCAAGTGTTTACTGGATATATATATATTTTAATTTCACCCTTCAAGCGGAGGGATACAAAGTCCTCTGATGCAATGGTGAACCGTGTGACGATGAGAAGCGCTTTTCTTCACATGGGTGTGCTCTGAACCACAGAAGTTTACATTTAAATGTAAGTAATGACTTTTTTGTAGCATGACCTTTTTAAAGTTGTAAAACCTTTGTTTTTATGTATATTTAAGCACTGGAAGGTCCGTGCTATCGCTAGCAAACTGCAATTAAGGGTGACTTCCGAAATATAAGACACTATTTGTTCATAACCCTCCATTTGGAGGGCTAAATGAATGGCTAGGGAGAAGGGAAGAATTGGATTTTCTCAGTTTTTCTTTATAGAAGTGATTTTTTTTTAATGTTCACTCTGGAGTATAACAAATTTTGACATTTTCAAATAACTTTAGCTTAAATAT
>NC_050526.1:6962398-6967522 GCF_002922805.2 Oryzias melastigma
CGTGAAATCATATCCACCGTTTGGAAAAAAAAAGTTGTGAGCATTGTGTCCAAATTGCCTTTGCAATCCAGGGCACTAGATAGTTTTTAGTATCTAGGGATTGGAGTTAGAATTTGGACAAAGCATATTTTTCCATGTTTGGAAGCCTGATTGTAGGGGTACGGAGAAGCTACAGGGGAAGAATTTGGATTCAGACTAAGTCAGGAGAAAGTAGGTGAGACCCAAGCACTAATGGACCCCTTGTTCCACTCAAGGGGCCCGTTAGGGCTGTTCAAGTCATAAGTGCATGATTTTTGCAAGCAACGTGAATGTTAGAAATGAGGAAAGGCGTTAGTTGTGTTTCCGAGCACTGGCAGCTACAAGCTAACATAGATGACCGGCAACTACTGATGACATCATCGAGTGGTACACTGTATAAATGTAAACATTTTATATTTTACCAAATTACATTTTTAGGTTGAGTAAACAAAAAAATCTAAATTTTAATTTGAGGGAAACTAATCAATTTACTTGATTGATCCAATGTTTCCCTTTTTAAAATGTAGCAACATCTGATTTTGAAGACAATATTTTTTCCTTATCTCTCAGTCTGGAGGGCTAAATGTAGGGTAGGGGAATAATTTGAATTCAGACTTTATGTCTTTGAGCAGCAGTTTCCTGTGGGTGGGAGATTTTGGACATTTTAACCCGTACATTCCAACCAGTTTATCTAATATGCACAAATGGTTAGAACCCCTCGTTTTATCTTTTGTGGAGAAGTTAAGCAGAGTTCTTGTTTTGTTTTGGCAACAGGATCCTTAAGTCTGGTTTTATTATTTAGATAATTTCTTTGGCTCAATCGTAGTCCCTGCCTCCCTTTTTGCTTTTCTTTGGAAATAAAAGCCCTTAGAATATTGGTGTGGCTTATGTCACCGTCCTCTAAAGCCCCAGACAAACCATCCTGTGGGTGTAAAATCATAAAATAGTGGGAACATCGTCAACAGCAATAGTCAATCATGGAGAGATTATGCAATATAATCAAACACGTGATAATGTAATCATTAAAAACTTCTCATTCCGGATATATAATCTTCCTAAGCTTTTTAAAACAATTTCAAAACCCATATTGGAGATTAAGTAAATAGAGTAGATCTCTTTCTTGGAAAGGGTGAATGTACAGATTAACTGAGTTTTCTACACTCTATGGACTGGGCGACACATGTTGGAAATTTCCTGTCCAGTTTTGATGCATCACCCACACTCTGGAATCCCCTCTAAGCTGAGAAATACTTATGTTAAGTCTCAGTTTTTTTTAAAATGTGCCTTTAATCATTTGGTTTCAACATTAATCAGAAGAAAGATCTGTAACTACATGTGCACCTCATTTTTCATCTTTGTCTGCTTCGCTTTAACAGACGTGTTTTCATTTGGACAAACTCCACATAGAGATTAAAGCAAACATATAAACACTGCAATGATTTTAAATAGATTTGGCCATGTAGCAAAGCCGTGTGAAAAATAAAACCAAGCCTAAATCCAATGTTGTAAATGAATTCCATCGGAGTGAACCACAGATCAAAAGGTCTCCAGCAGCTCTGCTCTTTAATAAATAAACACTTTCTAAAGAAACCAAAAAGGCAGTTAATTTGTTTCAGATCAGCAAGGACTTGGAAAGGTAGAAACAGCTGAGAAATGAAGAACAGACAAAGTGCTGAGTGACCAGAAAAAAGGCCTGCAGCCCACAAGTCTGTGTCAAAAGCACTGCAATGCTACTTTTGTCAAACGGTCCACTCTGGGAGTCCAGACGGAACGGCTCTCATTCCAGAGGCATCGCGGTGGACGTCAGCAGAAACATTAACTTGTCATGAAGATATCTAGGTTGTATGCAGATGCGGCGGTGGGGGCTCTTGGTGGGCAACAAGACGCGCTACAGTGATAAATACTTTTTAGCTCCCCGGACGTGTGCTGCACTTCAATACAGAGCACAATGCTCTTGTATCAACCATTTATGCAAAGCTGAAGCTGCCTCAGCGTGCACCAAATGCAGTAAGTATGTACTCACACACTAAGTGATGTATTTTTAGAGCAATTAAATTTTAATCTGTATCAGTCTCTTTCAGTGACAGTCATCCTTTAAATCCTGTTTTAATGGATAAACGGATCAGAGTTCATAGGTATTAATAGAATGGATTCAGAAGAAATCTGCAATTACACAATTTCGGAGAGAATTTTATTGCATTTTCTTGAAAATAAACCCTATTTTATCTGTACTTGTTGTGTCTTCTTAACGTGTTTTCACTTGTTTACTTTATTAATAGCGCTTTAAATCTACCTGGAATAGGAAAGCATTCATAAAAATATTATAAAACTAGAAAAGTTGCATTATCTGGGATAATGCTAGTGTGAATGCTTTTTTGCTGAAAGTATTTGCATTAATCGCTAAGGGCGTTTGCTGAAAATGTAAAAGCTATTTGCAAAACATTAAATTTGCTAAAAGACTAGAAATTTTGATAAAGAACTATGAAAGAGCGCTGAAGTTGACTTAAATTTCTGAAAAAAATTGTTTTAATTTTGCTTTATAATCCCTAATATATGCCAATTTTGCAAAAATATTTAGTATGTTGCTTAAATATGAGCTCCAAATTAGCCTAAAAAACCTTAGTAGATGCTAATTAGCCTAAAAAAGCTAGCTCTTTGGTTAAATACTAACTAAACTCCATAACAGCCTAAAATTCCTCAAAAACGTTAGCCTGTTTATAAAATACAAGCTAAACTCTAAATTAACCTATATGCTAAAATCCTCAGTAGATAACACTTTAGCAAAAAACGTTAGTATGTTGCTAAAATATTAGCTAAACTCTAAATTTGCCTAAAATACCCCCAGTAGATAACAAATTAGCCAAAAATGTTAGCATGTTTACTAGGTAAACTCCATTTTCTTTTTTAAATTACTATACAAATTTCAAAACATAGCTCATCAATATATTTAAAGGGCTGTTATAATCTGTTTAAAATTTCTAAAATTGAAGACTTTTTTCATTCATTTCCTATGGGGTACATTTTGCCCAATTTTTCAAAAACTATAAAGTTTATGAACACCAAAAATACAAGCAGTAATGATCATGACGAGCTGAACTTTTTGATACCAAGACTGCTGAAATCTTTGAAAGTGAGTTTTTACTTGCCAAAAAAACATACAGAAAGGAGCAGGAGAATCCCTATACACAAAAAGTAAAAACAGACAATAGAAGCTGTCTATTTATCCTCCGATGTTACAGTGGTGCTAATTGTGGTGATCTGAGTGTTTACCTCTGCTCCTGCCCTCCAGCTCTTTCTCCATTAGCTCCTTCTGAGAGGGGAACTCACTGAGCTTGACCTTGGACTTGGGGTCATTCTGGCCCACTGTGCTGATGACCTCTGGCTCCTTCTCATGGGTGTCCTCCGTCTGTACATGGATCCAGGGGATTTTCCTGAGCGGGGCAACGCAGGTCGAGATGATAAATGCCTTTGTTCACAGGTGAGCCTTGTATAATTTTCTCTCTTATCGGAGCAGACGAACCTTTTAAACTTGTAGATAAAAAATGCAGCTAAACCAACAAACACCACACTGAGCAGCATCAACATGGCCGACCCACTGTGGATAGAGTTCGAATGCACAAGAGGTGCTGAAACACAAGGACATTTTGATTAATGTGCGAGCCATTTGCAGTGCGGTATTCTTCCAACAACAGCAAAAACTATTATTTTTTTTGGTCATATTTTCTATGTCCAGTGATGGTAAAACCTTTTTAAAATAGGGTGGTTGATGACTAATATCCATCCAAACGATAAGTTTCTTTTGTAACAAGGTGCACAAAAGTTGGCTTGTGCAGCAGGAAGCTAATTAGTGGCCAGTTACACAAGAGTTTTTTGAAAATGATTCATCCATAATACTAAGATGCATCAAACTCCTCTGAAATACCTCAGGGAGTTTGGAGTCGACTTTAAAATTGCTGGTTGCTAGTTGCTAGTTTTAATGCCAACGTTTTTATTTTCCCAACTTAGCAAAAGGGAACTTTGAATTAAAGTGCTGATTAAATGTTGTGTGCATAAAAGGTTGCCATGGTGATGAGAAACTGATTAGCAAATACATGAGTCCTTTCTCATTAGTGAAATAGTTGTTTTAGAAAGAAAGGATTTATAAAAAGTAAAAGTAGTTGATTGCTTAGATAGAAAACGATTAGGTACAAACACACAGGTGAGCAATTGTTATTGGTCAACTATTTTGTTTGGGAAACTAACAATTAGTAAATAGAAATGATGCACAGGATGCATTAATAACCATTAAGTGTTGCCCCAGTAATCAATCCTAAGAGATTTTACATTTATGTTTAAGGATTTAGCAGAATCTCCTCTCTTGCTGCAGGCACCAACATAGTTGTCATTCATTGGCGGAGTGCAGTGAGCTTGAAGGGTAGCTGTGGATCAGGTAGTTGAGTTGACCAGTCTTTGCTCTTTTTGACAGACTTGACTTTGGTTCTTATCCAGAACAGAGTTTATCTAAGTTTTTTTTTTTTTTTTTTTTCTAAACTGACTTAAGGCTTTCGGCTTTCAATCCTGGTATACAGACCCCCCAAATCCTTGCGGTGCTATAGAGTAAAGAACCGCTAAGGCTGGCAGCGGGGCTACCTAGTCAAAAGATTTTATATGCATATAGATTTTTTTTTTCATTCACACAGTTGGAAGTTATCAAAATTGGCTCTGCACTTGTGCGAACACACACAGGTTCTTTAGAAGCCCTGGAGCTGAACCACTTCAACTGACAGCAGCACTGATCCATCAGTAGTTCCTCTGTGGTCGGAAAGGCCCGTCTGAAGGCCGCTGTCAGGGCTTTACGTCTGTTTGGACAGCCACAGGAAGCTATTGCAGAGAACTGAGAGGCGGAGGAGTGTCATCTCATTTAGATTGATTAGATTTAAAACTTGCAGCTGCATTTTTGGATCATCTGTAGCAATTTAATTCTGGTAGCTGGTACCTCTGTCTCAACTCTGATCATCTAACCTGATCTGATGCTTAACCCTTTAGCATCAGAGCTTTAGCTCCAGTGTTTACATTCTTTCGACCACTGTAACTCTTCAACCATTTACACAGATAATATAATTCCAG
>NC_050526.1:6968674-6986533 GCF_002922805.2 Oryzias melastigma
TGTGTGCATAAAAGGTTGCCATGGTGATGAGAAACTGATTAGCAAATACATGAGTCCTTTCTCATTAGTGAAATAGTTGTTTTAGAAACAAAGGATTTATAAAAAGTAAAAGTAGTTGATTGCTTAGATAGAAAACGATTAGGTACAAACACACAGTGAGCAATTGTTATTGGTCAACTATTTTGTTTGGGAAACTAACAATTAGTAAATAGATATGATGCACAGGATGCATTAATAACCATTAAGTGTTGCCCCAGTAATCAATCCTAAGAGATTTTACATTTATGTTTAATGATTTAACAGAAATCCTCTCTTGTTGCAGGCACCACTATAGTTCTCATTCATTCTTTTTGACAGACTTGACTTTGGTTCTTATCCAGAACAGAGTTTATCTAAGTTTTTTTTTTTTTTTTCTAAACTGACTTAAGGCTTTCGGCTTTCAATCCTGGTATACAGACCCCCCAAATCCTTGCGGTGCTATAGAGTAAAGAACCGCTAAGGCTGGCAGCGGGGCTACCTAGTCAAAAGATTTTATATGCATATAGATTTTTTTTTTTCATTCACACAGTTGGAAGTTATCAAAATTGGCTCTGCACTTGTGCGAACACACACAGGTTCTTTAGAAGCCCTGGAGCTGAACCACTTCGACTGACAGCAGCACTGATCCATCAGTAGTTCCTCTGTGGTTGGAAAGGCCCGTCTGAAGGCCGCTGTCAGGGCTTTACGTCTGTTTGGACAGCCACAGGAAGCTATTGCAGAGAACTGAGAGGTGGAGGAGTGTCATTTCATTTAGATTGATTAGATTTAAAACTTGCAGCTCCATTTTTGGATCATCTGGAGCAATTTAATTCTGGTAGCTGGTAGCTCTGTCTCAACTCTGATCATCTAACCTGATCTGATGCTTAAGCCTTTAGCATCAGAGCTTTAGCTCCAGTGTTTACATTCTTTCGACCACTGTAACTCTTCAACCATTTACACAGATAATATAATTCCAGTGGTTTCTGAAGTGGAGAAAAGCAGCCTTGCACCGATATACAGCACTTATGGCATGGTCTCTAATACAACTATAGCTGGGAGGTCGCCGGATGAGGGCATTTTGAGATATGTGACCATAGTCTTAACAGTAGTTATGCAATCAACGTAAATGAGATTATTCTGTCACTGAGAAAAGCGTATTCTTGTTACTTTTACTAACAATCATTGGTGCACAGTTTACATGCAAAGACATTTGATTTATGCTGATCGCATATACAGTCGAGGAGTTACAGTATGTTGTTGAATGACGGTTCTTAAGGTGCATTCGCACCAAACGCAATTTGTGTGGCGGAGGCAGCCAGTTTTAATGTTAGGTCAATGGAACAGGGGCGACATGAGGCGATCTGAAGTCCCGCAATGCGATTTGAGCAATAGGTGCAGCGCTTTGGTCTGGCTGCAGCTTGATTTGAGTGACGAGGCGCAAATTAGGCTTAAAATGGGCTGTCAATTATTATATTTTAACAAATCTTTTTTTTTTTATTCGTTTAAAAGTTGACACATGGATAACTAACAAATTACTATCCAAAAAGGAACAAATTTATAGGTTAACCATTCAACTAACCACCAGGTACTTTTTACTTTGACTTTTCTGTTTTACTAACCCTGAGTTGTATTCAAACTGAGTGAAAACAAATTCAAAATTGTTTCTGATGTATAAAAAGTAGAAAAAAAAGAAGGAGCATTTTCTTTCCTATATGACAGTTTGCCGTTTTCCAAAGAGATTACCATTATTACCCCATGTCAGGCACCAACTGCAGCTGCAGGCTGAAGTGTAGCTCTTTGCAAGTTATCCCCTCAGGGCGTTAAAGAGAACCTTTAGGAGGCCCACTGTTTCCCCCTGGGGTCTGTCATAAGGTAGCAGCTTATGCATAGACCTGGCTTTTCAAATGCTGAGATGCAATATTCAAAGTACTTCCCCTTGCCACCCATCTTTCTCTCCTTCAGACAGAAGCCCATGAAGTGTATGACCTTTCTAGATCATTTTAAAAGCAACCCAGACCTTTGTATGCAGACACAAATGAAGACAGATTCATTGGTGGATGAAAAGGGTAAAGCCACGCAGGTTTGATCGACACGTTTTTGCGATATGCTAATGACCGAGTGACCCTGCCAATTTCCCGTGCATACCAAATGCATTCTTTGTCAATCACATCATTGATCGGCTGATTTCAAACAGAGCTACTGTCCCCTCAGGTATAATATTGGCACTCTGTGAACAATATTTAATCCCTGTGATTTACTGTACTTTCTTTCTTCTTTTTCACCACTGGTTAATACTTTGTGTCAAAAGAATTTATGTGAGACGGAATTTTTTTCTGCCCTTGCAAGCTGAAAGTACTGCAAAAATGCAGCTACACCATATTAAATTGGCATAAATTAAACCTTAGGTATGTTATGATTTATGCACCTTCAAAAGTGTTATAAATGCAGCATTTCATGCACAGAAAAGGGAACTTAAAAAGCCCCCTGAAAAAAAACTTACCCAGGGTTTGCTGAGTCATGTAAATAATAATGTGAACATCAGGTTTCAGCTCAAACTGGACCAGGCCTTGGTTCAAAGCAGCAACAAAAATATCTGATATCTGTGTTGGACAGAAATAAAGAGGAATTATTACTTTTTTATGTGGAAAAATGACCTCTTAGCCCCAAAATTTATATCTGACATAAATTTGCTGGAGTTCTGTCCTTATATTTTTCAATATAATGAAGAAAATTAAAATATTTTGTATAAGAAAAGCAAAAAATAAAAATAAATAACTCCATCTAACTGTCAATAAAAAGAAAATAGAGTTAATAAAGTCATATTAAGTGGGGAAGCCACGGTTACCTTATTCTAACAACGAAATAGTTTTTTTTTTTGCTTTTTTGGGAGAAAAAAAAAAGTTTGTTTGTTTTCACAGTGTAGACTGCTAGCATGTCATTGCGTCTTTGTTGTGCGATGGTGCGAGGACTAGAAAAGCAACAACAATGGTTATCCAGCAGCTTTTTTTTCTTACTTTTACTTTTTGTACATCATGTATACAGGAATTTAATGTTTTTGAAAGAAGATTACAGGCAGCTAAGAAGAATACCGCGGGAAAGAGGTAAAACCAGAATAGCTAGCTTGGCGCTATATTGGTGCTTTCTAATGTCGTCACTTTCTACCAATCAACAGGTGGCTAGAGCGGCTCCGCCCCAACCGTCCCGTTAAATTTTTCTACGGACGTACAACGGATGGACCCTCAAGAAGTACGAGTCGGACCTGTTTAAATGAGGCTCATGGGTTGGTCTTAGGTTTTGGGTCTAACAAAGCATTTAGAGGTCATTCAGGTGAGGGTGGAGTAAACCTCCACCCATAACACCATAGACCTATACAGGACCAGTTGTCTACCTGACTTATTTGATGTTGGGCCAAGGTTCCAATCCCTTTGTTTTGCATTTCAATTTTGAACCACTGCAATAACTTATTTTTGCTTTACAGGACACAGTTTCTTTTTTTTTTCCTTCTGTTTGTTAATACATTTTGCTTCTCATGATCTTGGTGTCCAGTTTTGTAACTTATGGTCTTTCCCCTATAGACTTTTTGCTGCATCTTGGGGCCATAATATTTGGGTGTCCCCAAAATCACGTTTTTTTTTTTTTTTAGATATGCTTTCTGTCCCCACTAAATCAGGGGTCCCCATCTCCCCGAGACGCAGGCCGGAATCAGTCCAAGGGCTGCTTAGTACCGTGGTTCAGACAGGAAATAAATACATACGCTAACTTTGAATCTTTCAACATTTTATTTTCTGATTCCACAGGAAATTTTATTTTTCTGTATATCATCTGACATCGAGCGGATGCTCGCCTGGTGTGCTTGCTAAGTTAAAATCCCAAAGCTAAAAGTTAATAAAAGCCAAACAAAAAGACATTTTAGGAACATTTCTTTGGGGAGAAATGGGCCACTTCATAGAAACATAAAGCTGCTGTTTACAGACACAACCAGGAGTCTTCCTCCAAATAAGGATTTATAGAGACAGTTGTTTCCACCTACCAAACCGCTCTCCATAATATATGGCGACAGATTCTTGAATGTTTCACACAATCTCACAATAATAAAGTTACAGACACGATAGATTTGTGTTTATTACTATTCGTAGAAAATACCAGTTTTTGACGCTTGTGTCATTTTGTTTTATTTATTCATTACATCGCAAATAGTCATAAAGTCTACGTTTAAAGCAACTAAAAACATTTCACAGAAAATGAAGATTCAGTCAAATAAATAGGATTTTTATGATTTTTTCCTGAATTAGGCAGGAATCTGTTCATTAACTTTAGCAGAGAAAATGTTCCTCTGGATGGAGTTTTGAAATGCAACCCTGATAGACTGAAGATCTTTGAACATTTGTTCAGATGTACCTTCTTCTTAGGAGGTGTTTGATTTGTGGAAGAAGCTTATGAGTAGTGGATCCTCCTTTCATCTAGTTTTCTTGATGATGTCGTCAGTTGTCCTGGTAGTGTTCCTGTTGTGTGTGTTGCGCACACTACCATGTATTTTATGACATTAAATACTTTCAAAAAGTTTTAAATTGTGTTGAAATAAATTGAGAGCTTGATATTAAGTACATGCAGATGTGTCCCCAATCCTCGGCTACTTAAAAATATATAACACTGAAGAAATTGTTATTAACTTGAGCTTTTTAGATTTTAATTGAAGACCTCTGAGCTACAGTATTTTTGCCATTTGGCTTTGTCTCAAACATGCATCTAACTTCACTTTTTTTAGCTATTGAATGGATGCCAAGAATCCAAGATCTTTATTTTATTCACAAAAAATGTAAAGTTAAAAAAACACTGCATCAAATGGGTCGGAATGGTTTTAAAAGTATAAAATCCATTAACAGATCCGGCTATTTTTACAGACCTGGATTATCTTAATAAACACAAACTTATAAGTCTAGTCGCTCAAAGTATGTGTTAGCAGCACATCATGGTTTCATTTTCTGCAGAGGTTTAACGCGCGCACGCCTGCCAAGACAGCCGAGGAGTACGGAGATTTGAGGTGGAGCCAACATGATGGAAGGCTGAGGTTTACTCCAAACACCCAGCACATTTTTCATGGTGTAGTTCTTCTGCAAACTTTCACTGAAGACAGCTGTAATTAATGAACGCGTAGCTGCCACAGTTCATCACTGCTGGACTGACCCCCCCCGCAACTATCCTCCTCACTGTGCAAAAATCTCGTCTGAGAAAGTTTAGGCTGATCATTTCCGAATGTAACGTCAGTCCATGGCTGAAAAGTAACCAAGAAATTTGAAATATTCAACAAAAGTTAAAGTCTCCTAGGAACATATTTAAAACAGTGTATTATATTCTACTTGTAAAGGAATTTGAGAATGTTTCTCACACCTAGACTGACTTTGAAAAATCTTTTAAAGAACATTATGCTTAAAAAAACATCCAAATTATAGGAAATCTAAATATATAAAAATAAAACACACTTTTAGTTACAAAAACTGGTTTTTAAACAGGAAAAAACTGCATAATCTGTGTTAAAACCGTACCTACAATAATTAAATAAAGCAAGGACTGTTTTTGTTGAATACAATTTGTAAGGCATCAAAGACCTAAAGAGTTTACTTCTTGGTGACTTACACAGCTGACGTTAGATTTAAAAACCACAAATTCTGATACTGCATACGTTTCTGGTTCTATATTGAATCAGTTATTAACTTTTGCAATAAATTTCACTTTATTGTTGTTTATATGGAACCCTGGAAACGACATTCAAAAACTATCAATAAATTGTTTCTTTAAACTCACTTTTGGGCACATATTAGTATTTTCTGCATAAAAAAAATATTTTGTGCCCACAGATTAGCATTTATTTAGCATTTTGTGGGCACAAATTCACATTTTGAGTATTAAAATTAGAAACTTGTACACATTTAAAATGCAATGTACAGGATTTGAGCAATGTAATCGAAGGCGAGTGCCTTGGCAGCCCAATTTATGAAACAAAAAATACTGATTAATTGCTAATCTGTGGCCACGAAATACTAAGTTGTGGCCACAAAATACCCTACAGATGTTGTGTGCACAAAATACTAATTTGTAGCGAACAAAATCTAATTAGTGTGGACGAAATACTAAACTTGTTGCCCCACAATGCTAATAAAATACTAATTTATAGCTACAAAATATGTTATTAATTTGTCTACGCAAAATGCTAATTTGTTAGCTTACCATAAAATGCTAATAAAATGCAATTTTTTAGCCATAAAATGCAACATTGTGGCAATAAAAAAGCTTATTTATGGCCGTGACATACTAAATTGTGCGCACAAAATGCTAACTGTGCACCCAAAATTCTAATTGAGCACACAAAATGCTAATTGGTGTGCTCAAAATACCCCACTTTAAAAACAAAATGGTCATTTGTAAACAAACAAAAAAAAGAATAGTGTGGGCAAAACAATACTTTGTGGCTACAAAATACAAATTTCTCCACGTAAAATGCTAATTTGTTCCCATAAAATGCTAGTAAAATGTAATTTTGTAGCCACACAATCCTAAATTGTGGCCATGAAAGTGCTATTTTATGGCCACGAAATACTAATTTCTGCACACAAAATGCTAACTGTGCATACAAAATACTTTACGGATTTTGTGCGCACAAAATGCTAATTTGTAACCGACAAAAACTAATTTGTGTGAAAAAAATACAAATTTGTTCCCACAAAATGCTAATAAAATGTTAACTTGTAGCCACAAAATACTAATTTGTGGCCACAAATTTTCTGTTTTAAACATTCGTTTTTTCAATTTAACTTTTTTTAATGCCATGTCCAAGGCTCCGTACTTTTAAGACATAAACATTTAAATATACTGTAGTCTAACTTTGCTGGCCTTATAAATCTTTGTGAATTTGTCAAAAGTTGCATTGTGTGGCCCTTACCGCCTGCAGTTCTTCCTCGCTGCTTCTCTTGTGCTCATTGAACGTCTGCTCATACGGGAGAATAAAGAGCTCTGCAGTAGTTGGAAGTCCTGGATACAAGGACACCAGCATCTGATCTTCGGGTACTCCAGACACCTGCTGTGACCAAGCAAGACAACAAGCACATGTAAGTTCATTATTGAGGTTAAAGTTTTGGGTTGTCAAATCAACTCCCAGTTCACAAAGTGAAATGCGGTCCCAAAGCTAACCGGTTTGACATCATCCTAATTTGAAATCCGCAGTGACTGTCACTACAAATACACAAGGAGGATAAAAGATCATCAGTGCTTTATTACCGTACACAGCTATAAAATAGTAACGACCCTAAAAGCAAAGTCTGGTGTTGGCTGGGCTTTTGGGATTTGCTGTACCTGTGACAGAGCTGTCCGCACCACACGGCCTATGTCCTCCCTCCACTCAGAGATGTCAGGGTTGTGCTCGTCAAGAGTTGGAGAAAACGACAGCAGTAGGGACCTGAAGAACTCTGCAAAACAAAAACAAAAAAATCTGAAGTGATGTTCGTTAAAAATGAATGCTACTTCTGATTTGCTTTTTGATTAATCTGATGTGCAGTTTTGTCCTTTTTCATTTGGCTTCATGCGCCTTGAAGCTAATTGGTGCTCCAGGTTTCATGTTCGGAAAAGCGTGACGTTTTATTCATTAAGCAGGGTCCACGTTAACAAGACACTGGTTACGGAAATGTACCACGCATTTTCTTCAGATACCATATTGCACATTTGTGTATCTTTACATATAATACTTTGAAGCATGTCCGCCTTCCCCACTCACCTTTAACAGTTATAACTTTCGAGTCTTGCATTACTGTGCTTCCACAAGCAACCTGGAGAGTGACCTTGTTTTTTCCCACTCTGTGAAACGTGTGCGAGATGCTTCCCTCCAAGGTTATAATGGGCTGGATTTCAAAAGAAAAAACAAAGGAACTGCACACAAAAAGCTGCATAATATTGAATACTACATACAGTCAGCCCTTGACTCACTGTATAATGAGGAGACTTACTGCAGAGAAGACAATTAACATGATAAATTTCACAAACCATCCCAGCTGGATCTGCCAGTAAGATAAAGGGCATCCATGTGCAATCAGATTTTGCATGATTTGAGAAAAATCTGCAAAGTTTAACTCTTGCAACGCAATCAGCAGCTTCCGAAGAGGACTGGGAGAACAGGAAATAAAACTGGACAGGACAGAAAATGTGTGAAACTGTGGCAGGCGGGGGGAGCAGCTTCTCACCTCGGAGCTGTTGTCAAACCACCAGAAGAAGGTCAGAGTTCTGGAGTGGCTTGGCCAAGCCACTGCAGTGAGATTAGCTGCCTTCCCCCTGATGGTCACAATAGGAGCGGAGAGATATATACGCTCCACTGGACCTGAGGCAGTAACACAAACACCAACACATATCCATTTGTACATCGAATTAATGCATGCAGGAAGGCATTATTGTGTTTTACAGCTGGCGTACATGTAGCTCCAGGTGCGTGCTTTTGCATTTTTCCAAGGCTGAAATGCTTCAAAACAATGCAACCATGACTGACATGAAAGTCAGCAGTGAGAGGAGACATGACTATCCATGAAAGAGAGGAGCCTCATGCTCTATGCATTGCCGCAGGAATGAGTAATGGTGTTACTTATTCACATACTGGTGATGTGCAAAAACAGCACGCTGCTGTCAGATCCCTGGCTGTTTTCTGCCGAAGCTGTCACTCGGTAAATCCCAGTCGTTCTGTAGATGTGCTTGATGCCATCACTGGTCCTGCTCAGGTTAGAGTATGTGATCTTGATGCCGTCTCCGAAGTCGAGCTGGATGCTGGTGCTCAGCGACTCTCCCTGCGGACAGATGGAATGACACGGCATCTGTCATCACGGCTTTGATCAGCACGTATCATTTAGGCCACATTCAGCTGGATGCGGCCCAGCCCACCGCCTAAGTGCCTGAGCTGAGACCTCCCTGAAGCGGTGCCACTATCGTTCTGCAGGTGAATATATGGATGCAAGAAGACAGAAATACAACAAAGAAAAGAAGAAAAGTATCACCGAGATTAGAAAGATCGTCCACATTTTGGAAGAATTGGTTCATGAACCATCTTGAGTTTGAACTGAAGGACAAGAAAAAAAGAACTCTGGGCACAAAAACTTTTGAAAATGGATTTAGTTGTGTATGAAGAAGCCATTATACATCTGAGGCTGGATAATAATATTACAATATCATTACACAAGGCAAAGTAATTTATCTGTAGTGTCTGTTTTTTAGCAACCAAAATGGCTGCACCAATTAAATCTGTTAAACATGAAAAATGCAGCATAGAAATTCAGCTGTTGAGCACTTAAGCTTTTCTCTATTAAAACCATAATGGCAATTTCATGTAAGCTGTTCCAATGTCATTTTGTAAAAACATAAAAAAGATATAATTAGTATGTAATTCTATTGAGGATTCCTGTTATGTATCTCATGCAGTGGTTGTTTACTCACTTCGTCCAGGCTGATCATATAAGTAACGTTGCTCCCGACGGTGGCGCTCAGCTCTCCGTGACTGGTGGTCAGCCGAAGACCTCGCGGGGCTCTGGGGTGACAAGCCTCCCTTTTGGGTGAGTACACGTTCCTTTCGACCTCCTTACAGTTGTTGGATAAAACCTTTCGATACCTTTAAAGGTTAACCAAACACAAAATCAACTTTTTTTTGGCTGTTGACCTCCACAAATGGGGCTTCAAATGTGCTGTCTGTTGCCACATTTAAAATAAACTTCCTGAAATTATAGTCTACAGCCGCCTGTGTGCTGTCCCCTTCAGGTTGAAAAGAGATATTACAGCTGAATTTTGTGATTGGTCAACTGGTGTAAGTCGCATGTCATCTCAGAAATTTCACGTCATCATGTTCTGAAGCCCCACCCATCTTTGATTCTGTAGCAGTCGGCCATTATCGTGTTAGCTTTAGCATGGTTCGTAGGTGTTCTGCCTTCTGTCATCAAAAATCTATACTGGCTTGCACAACTTTCCAGTGGACTTAGAAGTTAGGCAACAGTGGTTGAGTGCAATTGACATTGAATCCTGCAAACTTCGTCCTGGTGATGGAATTCGCAATGAACGTTTCACTCTCACTCTGGATTGTTTGCTTAATACGTTAGCCTTTATTAGCTTATGATGCTAGCAACATTTTACCACTCAAACACTGGTTCCTTTCGGTCTGGATCATGAGATCCTGGCTCAGGAGAAGGTGGAGGATAAAAATCCTCAACCTCCACAGAAAGTTCTGTGTCTCTCCTGTCAATCATAGATTCAAACCACCCTTCCCCCACTCAGCCCGCCCCTTTATTTGCATTTTTCATATCTGGGCTGAGAGTGAAGTCAGCCTCCAGCTGTCCTGTTGTGTTACCCTTTAAGGAAAAAAAACAACTAGTTGACTCTGTTTCTAGTATGTCAACTATGAAAAAAAATTATTTGTTTTAGAGGCTTTTTGGGCGGTGTCATTATATTTGATGTGTTCATCATTTTTCTAGAGTTTTGGGTGTTTTTTAACATGTTCTTGTGACCTGTAAAATGTTATAATAAGATTCCTTAACAAGCTTCTATAACACATTCACAAACATTATTAATTTGTTTATAGGATGTTAGTAAGACATTTATTAGCGTAGTAAGCCAAATACGGTTTATTAGCATACTTAGTAAGATTCATTAACATCTTAAGTGAAACCATTGTCTACAAAGGCCATATTAATAAAGTGGTAACAAACCATCTTTGTCAACATTATATTGAATGATTTGTAGCATATTATTTAAAGTGTTTCCCATTTCTCTCATGATGGAGGAGATTATATCAAGAAAATTAATCGTAAAATTGCATTTCTGAGTATTTTCTTATTCAAATCATTGTAAATTAAGACCAGTCAAAAAATGCTGTTGGAAAAAGCCTGTAGAAATTTTGTAGAAAATACACTTGCAAGTTTCCTCCAGTCCATTTTGATGCTAGATCCATGCACGTCTTTTTGTTTGCTCGCCATTTTTGTTGCACCCATAATGTTAGGTTGGGGGTGTTAGAGGCTATAAGCTAGCAGAAGAGAGCATAAACAAAGGGATGATGGGAAATGGAAATATTGTGCCTCAACTATCTGCTGCTCTGCAGAAACTGACACTTTTTTCCCCCTAAAAATGGCATAATCATAATTTAAAGACCACTGGGAACGCTTTTAAAATAGATCAAAAGATTCTTGGAGTAGAACTTTAACTGGGCCCCAGTAACTGTAGAGTTCGCTTATATATTTAGCTCAGGTCCTGAGAGGTTAAAGTCATCAGTTTTTGGTGATATAAAACATACTACAGAATCTTTTTTAATTTAGGCATTTAACGTCAAGTCAAATGGTAGATTTTAGAATAAAAAGCCTTTTTCCCTCCCTTTTAAAATGAACTGCAATTCAATGAATGTGATGGGTTTCTATCTTTTTGACATAACCCAAAACAAGTCAACAATTTGTTTTGTTTTTATTTCAAAAAGCACATCAGGAAAAAAGCAGAATGGGATAATATTGTTGTGTAATGGACTGAACATTGGGGCCCACTTACCCGGTGCTGTTAAGGAAGGTTTGGCTGGTGCTGCAGCTTTTAGCTGCACCATTCGGATTAAACCAAAAAGCAGGAGAGCACTTCCCATCGGCCTGACGTTCCCAGCCGTAATCACTTAGGAAAGAAACAAAAAAAAGGAGCACTTCATGAAATGATAAACACTCCTACTCCAAATAATCTTTTGTAGTGAGGCAGGGAAGGCTCTGCTGTTGGAGCTTCATGGAATATTTCAGCGCCATAAATGGAAACATGATTGTCAGACAATCAGGATGAAAGAGAATTCACGATGGATGGATAAAAGATATTTGAAACCCATTTAACGATTTATTATTAATTGAATTCTAATAAGTCACTTGATTTTATGCAAATCACAGTAGCATGATGAAATTCCCAGCCGCGATTTTGAGATTTTAATTGCCGCCGCACTGCAGTAAATATCCAGCCTACAATCTATATTAACGCGTACAAAACTTTTGCAAACTGATACTTCAGTTTTTCATTATGAATGCAGACGAGCTGCTTCAATTATGCACAAATCTGGAGATGAAAGTCTGAGTTACATGATTGTCCCAGCTGTGAACAATGAGAAAAAAAATGTTACCATTCAAAATCAAAGGCTGTGCAGAGACACGGCTCGGAGGAGTAGATCCTGGAATAGTCTTGGGTCAGCATGCAGCGGTTCCCCGGCCGCCGCTTCATGTAGATCTGCTTCTCGCCCATCACGCACAGCTCGTCCTGTCAAGAAAAATAATATTCCATGCACTTTTGTCTCCCCGCATTCTTGCCAGACGTTTTGGAAATAAGCAACATTAATCATCTGCATACTCCAAATAATAAGTTTGGGACTTTGAGTCTGCTAACACATCTGTTGTGTTTCAGATTCTATTACCTTGTTGTGCAGGTACCAAGTCTGATAATCTCCATCCATGCATTTTCTATTAAAGAGACCTTTATAGTCTATCTTGATGAGCTGCCACTCTGAGCGATGGCCAAAGTGTCCAAAGAATCTGAAACGATATGCACAAATAAATGTGTTTCTACTTAAACCCAAATTATGTAAAAATGTATTCTTTTTCCAATTCTGAAAATTTTAATTTTTATAAAGGACATTTAGATGAATTTCATCTAAATAAATAAAATCATATTGCTGATGAAAGAACATAAAGAATCTAAGACATTGAGCATTTGTCTTAGCTACCGAACAGCAAAAGATTCAGCAAAGTGACCACTTTCAATGAAGAGTTGATGCATTTCTGGCTTCCTTGATTAGAACTCTTGTATTCACGTGTCGATATACAAGTTTCTATGTTAGCTTTTGGGCTCTACGAAATGCACGGCCATTGAATCACGTTGAAAGTTAACCAGGTCAGACTTCAACCAATTGGGGACTCGAATTTGTACGGATAGCATTTTTTTTTTAATTCACAGAAGTGCCAACCATTTAAAAATGAGGAGAAATGAATCATTGTGGTTTGTCCCAGACCGGATTTATATGATACCAAGTCTTTCATAAATCGGAATAAAGCTGTGAAAGAAAAAGGCTGTAGCAAGATTTGCACCATTTCGACATTTCGCTCCAAGCCTCTTCAACTGTAGTTGGCAGACATGCGCTAGTAGCAAAATTAAACAAGAGGACCTGGTCGCAGACAACAACATGTCCCCAAGATGGTGCCACAGCATGACTAGCCGGAAGTCCTCCATCAAAGTTCAACCGAAGTTCGAACATAGTTTATGCTCTTGGCCCTAGAAAAATACTGGAACCGGGTTACGGTTAGGAATTAGGATTAGGATAAGGGTTATGGTTAAGGTTAGGAAATTTAGATTCTGGCTACAGTTGCTACATTTCTGCTTCCGGGTAATGATGAGTTTAATGTTGTGCCTGGGTGCCATCTTGCCTTCAACCAGATCCCTTTCAAAGAAAAATAAGCCCCTCCCTGCTTGTCTGGTGTGAACTAATGGCTGTATATGAGCACTGGAACCTGGCATACCTGCTGGCTACAAGAAGCCAGAGTCCCATAGACTTCTATTGAGAAATAAACAGCTATTGCTGTGTCATTCTTGCTCTGCTTTTTCCAACATTTTTTATTTTTATTTTTTGGTAATCCTAATTGTTTTCATATTTTCTGCAGTGTAAGATATTTGAGTTAGAAACTGACCAATCAGATCCCTCAATAAAGGCATGCTGGTCCCCCACTTCAAACTTTCAAACCTGTTGCAAAGAAAAATGGCGAATAATTGTCTTCATTTTGCTGGAACTGGAAGTAAGGCATTTATTATGGATGGTGTCACATTCGCTCAGTCCAGTTTTCTTATACAGTCAATAGTGTGAACACCATTGGGCTAAACATGGGATGCCTCCAGAATTCTAATGCAGCAACAATTCATTTTTCCTCATATTAAGTATCAACTCAATATTATAAAAGTAAGGTTTAATCTTGACGCTGATCAGTTTACTTTGACAGAACGGATAGCATTTCTTGTCTGTGGGGAAAATCTTTCTGGACGTCTGTGTTTACGTCGATGGAAAAGCCTATTCTAGAAGCCCGATATCCACTTTGACTGTCCCCATGTGTGTCTACTCACGTTATAATATGATTGTCAGACTCAGGCTCCATTAAAACTCCATCCACATACAGAGGTGCCAAAGAGAAACTGTGGCGATCCCATTTTTTTCCTTCATCTAGACTGATCCTGTACAAAGAAGACAACAGCAGCGCATGTGAATATCTTTGTTTATCCACTAACTGTCTGCTTTAATACATTTATTGTGTTTTAGAAATCACAAAACTTTGAACACATCTTGAGCGATGACAAAAAATCCATCTGATAAAAAGTTCTTCAGCTGCAGCGGTGTTTAAAAAATGAAGCAAGTTGAATTATTTTCTATACAGAAAAATGAACTTGACATCGCGATGAACTATAGAATAAATGCACCTCGGCTCAAGCACATTTTTTTTGAAGGTGACAAAACATCAGAAAAAGAGGTATGTCGCAGGTTCCAACATTAGAATTAGATCTGGGGGGTTTCAAATCACCTTATATAGAGCTTAATCACTTTTGACAGGGGTGTAGAATGCAGGGACATCAAAGTAGATAGTGTTACAAAGCTCTCACAATATAAGGGACTTATGAGGGCATTCTGTGTCTAATATTTCCATCCTGCTCGACTTCTCATTTCCATAAAAGCACTCAAACCTTCATATCCAACTCAGAGTACAAAGCTGTAACGCACTCAGTCCTGTTGGAAATGACAGTTCTGAAGTGGTGCTGCCGATACAATACTCACACAAACTTGGCCCATCTACATTTCAAAACATTAAATGTAATCATATTCAGCACCACCAAGCATTTCCCCACACCCAGAACGAAATTAAACCCAGGTAATTTTCCACTACAACTCCTACAGCTTCTGTCTCCAGTATGCTCTCTTTTGATGACGAGCTGCACTCACCAAACGTGTCGAATTGGCGTCGCCGCATGTAGAACTGCAAGCAGAGCCCCTCCATTGTCAAGAAACCAAACATTGTACTCTTCATCAAAAATCTGCACAGAGAAAATCATGAAGAATCGTCTGATTAAAGAACTTTTTTTGAATCCTCTGCTTAAAATGCACTGGAAGAGGAAGACTTTCACCTGTCTCCAGCTATTTCCGGCATCAGCTGTTATAAACATCCCAAGGTTGGTGGAGGACAGTTCTGTTCCAATATTCCCTAAATGGAAAATTGTGAATAAATTCGGTCATTGCATGTTGACAGATCGTAGACCCCAAAACACACCTGCACAAGAGCTATCAGCAGATAATATTTTATTGGTGTCCCCAATTTCTGCCTGTAGAGAAATGTCATCATTATTGGAACCTAATCATTAACCAGAAAGGATTTCATGCCACTGTGTGTACAAGGAAGAGTGCAGTTTATGTTGCATTTTTTTTATCCTCAATGTTTTTAAAAGTCCAACTTTTTGCTTTGTTTCTTTTGTAGTTTTGTCATGCTTCAGTAAATGCTTTTGTTTCTGTCACCAAGCCCGGTCTCCTACATTTTGGGGTGAATACTATTATAACCAATTTAAGTATGTTTTTTTTTTCATAAATAAAGCTTTTTTTTTGTAAATATGGAATGATTTATAACTTTTCACAGAAATTCGCATGACCTCCTTTGAAAATAAAAGACACTCTGTACCACTTAGGATCATTTTAATGCAGCACACGACATAGTAGGTATGATTTAAAGTTTATTTTAGATATAGTGTCAGTGCACCTCAGCCAGAAATGTGTAAATCTAACGAATTAATGTAAATCAGAACTGGCTAAGTGAGTGGCCTTTGGTATTTTTTTTTTATTATTACTTTTGTGCCACTCAAAGTCTGTAAATTTAATTAAGTAAAATACAATCTTCATTATAGTCCAGCACTCCTTAAGTATGGATTCTGGTTGTACTTACAGACCTAAATTAGATTTTCTATGGTACATGGAGCTCAAAAATTTGTCAAAATGTTAGACTTTGGTAAACTAGGAAGCTTTATTGATGGACCGTTGGAGGATTATGGGTACTGTAGTCAGGATCCTGGAAGAGTGATCTGTGCTTTAACTGTCTGTGAATGAATTCAATAAGTTTGGCTTATCCGACTGTTTGGTTTCATTTGATGCACCGTACAGTTAAAAAAAGAAGTTAGTTTTAAAATGAAAAACATTATTTTACACTCCACATGTGGCTCCAGAGCCTCGGGTTATAAACTCCAGATCTAGTGCAACTCACTCCAAAACAGACCTTAAAAGTTATCGTACCTGTGGCAATAATAATTCCTGGCACCGACTTCTTGCTGGTAATGGGTCCAGATGTGTAGGGATTCTCCGACATCTCCAGATGAAGATGCAGCGAACAAAACGGCTGTGAACAGCACAATACGGCACACCAGAGATTGAAACAACAGGCACTATCTTAAGATCTCAACAGCTGCGATTGCAATTAGCGTTCCTCTCAAAGAAATAGAGAAAAAAGTGCAGCTAACATGTTCCGAGAACGTTTTATAAAACAAAGATACTCAGCTCCCCTCGTCTTCCTCTTTTGGAAAAAAGAGAAAGGAAGAAAATGACTGAGAGGACATTGGAGGGCATTTTCATTGTCTAAAATCCAAAGAAAACAAGGCATGTAATTAAAATTCCCCAAGATGCACAGATAAAACTGGGCGAAATTGATTCAAATCTTTCCACTCATCTTTCTGACCGAAGCAAACTGAAAACATCAATACAGCTTTTCAAATAACAGAGGCTTTCGTCGGAGGGGTAGAGGGGCGTTTAAGTAGCAGACAAGAGCAACGTGGTCGACGAGCTGAGAGACATAACCTGCTATTAACTGAAGAATTTACATTTGGTGGCAGTAAAGGACAAACTGACTGACTTATGTTCTGTCGTTCTGCCAAATAACAACTTAGCCCCATAATGTAATTCACGATAATCTAACATTCATTAGTGCGGCGTGACTACAGGTAGTAAATTGAAATCACAGAGGTTAATAGAAAGTCAGGACCCCTCAAACTCTACGTGATGACACTCCGTGCCTTATGCTGATAACACCGGTGTCCCGTTAGGCATCTCCTCAGTCACTTAGGTGGCTAACAAGGCAGAATTACTGATAGTCAATAATGGTGAAGGTGTCATGATGTAAATGAGGTTGTGAAAAATGGAAGAAAAACTTTTGAATGACGCACGATCATGGAACAATAACTGTCTTTTAGCTTTATTTAGCTATATTTTCAATTCATGTCATATTTTATTTAAAGTCTGATGATCTTTTGATCTATTGTACAAGCGTTCCTTGTGGTTTTTTAATCATGATTATGCAGTTTTTAGCCAACATTTTTTCCTAGGACATAGTTTCTGCAGAGTGGCATATCATTCACCGCTGAGTAGTGGGGACACTGTTGGCATACAGCACATGTGACAAAGTCAAGGCCCGGGGGCCGGATCTGGCCCTCTGCGTAACTATATACGGCCCTCCAGATCATTTTATTTTATTGATATTAATGGTCCAATGTTATCTTGCACTTATTTCTGCCTTGTAAAAATTTGATGAAGTATATTTTTATGGAGAGTAAAATAATGAGAGTTATTTAAGATTTAAGTTGATTTATTCTGGGATGATATTCTTGCTTTTTTATATTCATAGTAATATTAGAAAGTTACATTTTTGAAGTTTTGAAAATGTAGTTTTAGTGTGTTCAATAAATATTTATTCAGTTTGGCCCACGACTTAAGATGTGATTTGGATTTTGGTTCCCTGTACAATTTTGTTTGTC
>NC_050526.1:6986683-6986835 GCF_002922805.2 Oryzias melastigma
AATGGTCTAATGTTATCTTGCACTTATTTCTGCCTTGTAAAAATTTGATGAAGTATATTTTTATGGAGAGTAAAATATTGAAAGTTATTTAAGTTTTAAGTTGATTTATTCTGGGATGATATTCCAGCTTGTTTATATTCATAGTAATGTTA
>NC_050526.1:6987020-6988767 GCF_002922805.2 Oryzias melastigma
AAAAAAAAAAAAAGGGTGAGCAATATTGGAGCTATCCAGCTGTACGTACAGTTTAGAGCCAGATTCCAGCTCAGACGAGGAAAACATAGACGTTCATGGATCTATTAGTCTACAAATAGAGCTGAGCAAGAAGCTTGTGGCTTGTTGTTTGTAGTTTGTACGTCAACAACAAGCTTTTTCAAACAGCTTTATTTCGTCTGCTCGAGACTTATCACAAATTGAATAAATAAATACTCATAAATTTGATTTTTATCTTCATTTTCTTAAAAATATGTCCTCCGTCATAAGAAAAAGGCTACAAAAAAACCACCTAAACACAATTTTTATTGGAACTGGTCATTAACAAATAATTACATGTACATGTATAAGTATAAACACCGTGGACTAAGTGCTGTTAGGATGAAGTGATGATATGTCAGCTTTTCCTTTGGGGAACTTGTGCACACTGCAGGCATAAAGTCAGCCACGAACTGCATCTAAGTACTGGCAAGACGGATTTAAAACTGTCTGACTAACAGCGATAGCTTGACAGAAACTGAGTAATGCAGCACAATGACCCCAAACATACAAGCAAATGTACAACAGCATGGCTGCAAGCTGTCCGCGTTCAGACACCAACATGACTGGATATCAGACCATTAGGCCCGTTGTCATGTTTCCTGGGAGGAAAGTTTACTTATGCCCAAGGTGCAAAACTGCTGAAGCACTCACGAACTCACTCAATGCAAACTTAATGTGGGAGGGAATGTGCTGTTGTTTTGAAAGGTATATTCTTAGAAATTCATTCAAGGTGAGTACTTGGATTTACTCACTGAATAGATAACATATTTATTCAGATTTTTGTTATGTAAATACAGACTAAAATGTCAATCTCTGCCAAATGCTTCACAAATAATTTGTAACCATGATTAAAGTGTGCAATAAAATGATTTAAATAGTCTCTATAAAGCTTCTTCTTAAGAAACACAAAATATTGAGCCAATTTAAAACTTTCTATGAAATGTAACTTCAAGAGAATGTAAATTCTGCCTATGTTTAGACACATTCAGTCTCAATTACAGAAAAGGGGGTAAAAATATCTAATAGGAGGCAGGAGGTCCAAACGTTCATCTTCAGTAAAATTTGAATTTTCGTTCAGTTCTTTTTTTTTTCTAAGTAGAATAATAGCAATGTTGTAGTTCAGTTTTTATTAAATCACTTTCTTTTTTAAATAAATGTTTCAAAATAAGATTAGACATTGATATATGAACATTTTTTAAGACAGAGCTGATTATTTAATGAGGGTGTCCCAATTTCTTCACATAACAGTAACTAGAAAACATTTAACTCATTTAAAGTAAACAAAAAAGAACAAAAAACGTATTAGTAACCTATAAATGATAAAGTCCTTCCATCCAATTTCCAAATAAAATATTGAATAAAATGATAAAAAAAAAGAAAAATAAAATATAAGTAAATTTGGACAAAATATAATTTGTGTAACAATGCCCCCAGTGGTTACTTGTTGAACTGTTATCCTAAAAAATATTTAATTTTCAAACAAGTTTCAGTATGGAAGTCAACAGATTACTATCTGGTTCTTCTCTATATTTTAATTTAAATTTGTATTACACTGTGATGAAAAACTCATGAATGAGTTGGAACTGTGAGGTTTCAAATAAAGCTTAAGAAAATCTCAAAACAATCATCCATCCATCCATCCATTTTCTTGACCGCTTCTTCCCTTTCGGGGTCGCGGGGTGCCGGA
>NC_050526.1:6988816-6988986 GCF_002922805.2 Oryzias melastigma
AAAATATTTAATTTTCAATCAAGTTTCAGTATTCGCTCATTCGCTATTCTCTATGAGGAAAAACAAGAGCAAATATGAATAAGTCGGAACAGTGATGTTACAAATAAAGCTTAAGAAAATCTCAAAACTATCTGTAAAGGAAAATAATCATCTCACACTGAAGGATAAAG
>NC_050526.1:6989056-6990892 GCF_002922805.2 Oryzias melastigma
ACTGAAGCAAGTTTGTGAAACAGAGGGCATACTTAGTATTTTACAAGTTCATTTTTTTTAAGGAAATATTCTCACAGTATTGTTTACTGAATTGTTACTAACCTAGGATTTCCTTCATTTGTAGTTACATGATATTTTCGTTTTACCAAACTTGTGTACGTTTTCTCTTTTTAGCAATTAAACCCATATTTTAAAAAATCTGCAAAGTTCTATTGAGCTTACCAGAAAGCAGTGAAGGTTATTTCCAGCTACATCAGTGGTAGGAGCTGGCAGCAGGGCCCAGGTTTGTCCCTTGTTGTATGTGATAAAGGTTTTGATGTGATTATCCACCAGTTTGTTGGCAAGATACATGCCATTTATCCCCTCAATCTACAAAGGAAAATGGTGAAATAAACAAAAATAACCAAGTTGGGCAATAAAACAAAGAGATGTTGATCAGGATCATTTTCTCTCCTGTTAGACCTGATGTACACAATAAATGTCAAACCTAATCCCATTACTTTTAATTGTAAAAATAGACTATTTAAATTGAAAATGTGTGATTTAAATGCACATAAGGAAAAAGTAGAATGCCTTCTTTTGTTAGTACAAATAAAAACACATGCAATAAAATGTGATTGCTGCTGCTCAAGTAAATACATAAAAATAGACATTGTGTTTGATTGCAACTACAGGGGGTCTATTCGAGTGCAGAGATAACAAAGTCCTTGAGAAAAACTGACAACAAACCTTATAAAAGTCGACCAGTAGGTTACCGGCAGGTCCTCTGCTGGTTCTTAGATTCTCTAATGAAAGGATAAAGTAGACCCCAGGGGAGTCTGAGATATACAGGCTGTAGGTGTTGTTCTGATTCCACTCCTGGACAGCTGCAAATACCTGCTTCTCATCTGTGCTGATGATATGCATGTCCTGTGGTTGCGGGAAAAAGGAATAAAAAAGAAAAAGTGACAGGCGCAAAAGAGGCTAACACGAGAACATGAGAGAAACGTCTTGTTATTGCGAGTGCATCAAACATTTCAGCGTAGATGAGGGGTGCGCCCTGACCTCTCCAGCTATAAAAGTGGCTCAAAACAAATGCAAAAATCTACTTTTAAGATAATAGATGTGTGTGACTTTGTTGCTTACCTTTGGAAGGCAATATTTTGGTAATTTCATCTCCTTGAAGGATTCCCTCATGAAAGAAGCAAAGTATCTGGGCCGTCCTGACTTGGTCACCTTTGTAAAGAATATGTAAGCTTAAAAAAAATCACTCTCCTAATATTTATTTATGAAAACACACTGACTTTCAACACACGTTCAATTTGAATTTATTTCTTTAACTTAAGTTTACATCCCTATCTTCACAACTTCTACTCTAAATCAATACAATTATCACTGGGAGCCCTCAGGGATATGTGCCGTCCCCACTTCTGTTCTTTTTTTTTATGCTAACGATTGCATCTCGAGTGATTCATCAGTCAAAATCCTGACCCTAAATTATTCATACCCCGTGGGTATACTCTTTTTGGAGAGCACTGTGAGTTTGTAAGATGACACAACAGACCGAAAAGCATCTCCATACAGACGGGAGGTCAGAACAATCTAAAAATGCGGAGGTAGCTGTGAATTTCTCAGGGTGGCTTCATTTCCTGTCTGTAGTGGACACGTTTAGGTTTCTACGTGAACCTGTAATGGACAATATACACGGATTCAGTCTTTAAAAAGACCTAGCTCCTCCTATTAATTAGTCTGGTCAATTTAAATATCTTTTGTAGTGAAAAGGCTCCTTTTGCTGGCAAGACATTAATTAGACTAAAGTATTTAGCAAAAGCTCTTCTCAGAAAAATAATTTATCAA
>NC_050526.1:6991025-6995896 GCF_002922805.2 Oryzias melastigma
CATTAATTAGACAAAAGTATTTAGCAAAAGCTCATCTCAGAAAAATAATTTATCAACTTAATAGAATTGTGTCACTTTGCAGTTTTGGTTGAACAGGAAAATAAGCTAATTTTGCACCTTCCAGCCAGTTGCGAACCAAACAGTGTGAAGGATACTCGTACAACTTGTGCATGGAAACACAATCAGAGATGGACCTGCACGATATTACTGTGAGCGCATATCTCCTCCCGATGGTTAATTTAACTGGGTGCAGCGCATGCTCCTAACGCAATTATTCCAGTTTGATTCCGACTGGAGTTTGTTTCTCGCAGCGAACCCAATTTCCCAAAATCATTTTTCCATTGGAATGCCCAAAAATTGCTTCCCTACTTTATTTATTTATTTTTTTACCGTCACAGTGTACTTAATTTGCAAATTTATATCTACTTCAAATAAGCTCATGGAACCATTTCATTTCCCAGCTACTATAGGTTGCAATTTTAATATCTCTGGCTATATGTCAGAGGGTGGATTACACACCGCAATGCGATTCTGAGGATATCATTTGGCAGCACTAATTGTCTGAAATCTTGGATTTTTTTTTTTTAATTTTTTCTGAAAATGTTAGATTTTAAATATTTGAATAGGAATGGATGAGAATCAGCTTTCATCTCAAACGGGAGTCTGTTATCAAATGTGGCTCAAACATCTCCTGAAGACGGAAAATTAATAAACAATGCATGGTTGACTTGATAAAAGGCCTGTAATTGCACTTTTCTTCCCGCAGTGTTGAAGGCCGAATAAAATCGGAGGCACTACAGATATTAATATTACCTCAATTATTCAGAAGGCTAAGAGGCATCGAAAATGATGCTGAATTTATCCACAGTACATGCTGAAGATCTTAATGCACTACAACTATCCTCTCCACTTACAGGCGGGGCAACAGTACTTGATTACTTATTTTCTAATCAACTAGAAGGATGGTGTTTGTCCCCCAACACACTACATTAGGGCTCTAATGGAATAATCTATCGAAAATCAATGAGCTGCATTTTCCCAGGCCACATTTTTGAGGATGTTGCACTTGGCTGTTCTTTCTCTCCCATGAGACTTTGGAGGTGTTGAAGACTGCTTATTTCGTTGTAGCCCAATCGATAACCTCATTACTCTTTGTCAAGTTAAATCCAACTGCCCCGAGCAATGAAAGTCACAAGAAAGTCATCTGTGCCACCGCAGCTGTAGCAGCAGACGCCCTCTCTGTGTCCAGTTATATTCACCACCATCTTTCTCATGTCTGCCTCCGCCTTGACATTCAATCTCGAGCGAGATGAATAAATTGCCACTAAATGCAGTTTGAAAGCTTTATTGAATCACAACTTCGACTTTAAATTTTTTTTTAGCTTTTTCCTTGCACAGTTTTTTACTCTTAAATAATAATCATTCCAATAAAAACTGGATTACGTGTGTTGAAAGTGAAATTAGGTCATAATTTCATTGTTGAAAGAAGTATTTTCACATTTCAAAATAAGAGGGAATAAGCAGATTAAAAATGAAAAGGGAACAGAAAATAAAAAGCAGAACCATCATGGATTTCTTTCAAAGTTATCTGGAATGGAATGAGGATGATGAAATGCGTCAAGCCCGACTAACAGACAGAAAACAGCACAGCGGTGGACAGAAATCAATGACAGTGAAGAACATTTGAAAATTAAATTTCTAATGATGACCCTGAGTGCGTCCGTCTAATTTAAGTCAAAGTCAGAGTGAATTGGAATAAGGACACCAAGCTGTCTATTCATGGTTCCACATGCTCACGGTTTCCAAACACATTTGTCAGGGACGAAAACTCAAACACTGAGCTTGCCTTGACGTGAACGAGACAAAACATAATCAAAACATACGTCGAGCGGCGGGGAACAGGTGCTTTGGGAAAAGCCATTATGTTGCTTTGATGGAAAAGCACAAACTGGGTGCACATGAGAGCAACATATAAATAAGCCAAAAAAAGAACAATAATAATATTAAAGTTCAGGCACAGCAACCTTTAAATAAAAAAGACGAGGGCAACTGGTTTACTTTGATCAATAAAAGTCATCTGTTATTGTGCAAACCTGCGTAAAAACATATTCGTCCTGTACGACTAGAGAGTTGGTGTCTACATATCCAGGGAAGAGGTACTGCTTGCTGCCCTCGGAGCATCTCTGGGCTCTGCATTTGACGTACTGAGCGCCTGCAAAAAAAAGGAGCAACAGATCAGTCTTTTATCCAAATTCAGCTGGAATTGGAGCTTCTGTACACTAAATATTTCAAAGTCACCCAAATTTTAATTTTAAGGCTTGCGTAAATGCTAAGAATGCAGTCACATATCCTAAAAGGCCACAGCGCAATGACCTAAATGCAAGTTTTTCAGCAAATTCAACAGGTGGTGGCATTTGTAATCGGGAATTACATTTTTACGGTGGCCGCGGAGGTTTAAGATAAAAAAGTTAGAATTTTACCCCGACCAGATAATTTTTCTCATAGCCGTCAGGGTACATTTTGAGGTGGCACAGTGACAGTGGCAGGCAGGGGTGACGCCATTACAAAATTGTAAGACAGCTTGGTGACCGGCCATAGGGCGGATAGCCGGCCAGCAGCATCTCTGATTGGACGACGTGTAGGCTAAATGTCTGCGGATGACAGATGTTGATATCAAGTGCCGCCCAGTAGCAGTAGCCCGGGGGTATATTAAAAGCGGGGCATTCTGTACGTCCGACTGCCTCTCTCTATATTCATGACCACGCCAACAATTTTCAAAAACATCAGGTGGCAGAATGAATTCTTGAAATTCTGCTGATGCTTCTCCATCGTGCAGTGGTAGTTGTGACCTTAGCATTAGATGCTACCCAGGGACTGTATATGAGAACTGGATAGAGTGAATGTGACATCACCCATAAAACATGGCTTACTTGCGGCTCCAACAAAATGAAATTAATTTTTACCGCCATGTTGGAACCGGAAATCGTCAACAATGCAATTAAATTTTATTTATATAGCCCAATGTCACCAATGGAGGGTCTAAGGGCAGGGATAACCAGTTTTATTTGGTCTGTTTAGTTTTTAGCAATTGTTCATATTTTATTACTAATTTTCTGCATCTGTAAAATTACCTGCATGAAGCCCGATGAGGCAAATTTCCTTTGTGATTTTGGGCTATATAAATAAAAATGAATTGAATTGAAAACAATTGTCTCATTGGGCTTCATACCGGGAATTGTACAAAAGCATACAATCAATATAAAATATAAAATAAGCAGTGAGTGGTTCGAGTCGGTCTGACTCAAGATTTCTATGGCAACCACTCTGACCAATCAGCACTGAGCTTGTTAGAAACCCACATCCCTACTACTTGAAACTGGACTTGGACAAATCTGTCAATCAAACCCTTTCAATGTGAGACCACATACTTTTATTGAAGCATCTGATTGGCCAGTTCACTTCATGAACTTGTACAACTGAAAAATGATTAAAAAAAATAGAATTAGCAAGAACATGTTACAAAAAAAGGGTAGAGTGAGAATGGTAATATTGACAAAAAGAATGAGTAATAGTTGTTTATTTCTCAGTAGAAGTCTATGGGGGAGGAGTCACTCACTCCAGTTTTCATATACAATCAATGTTGCTACTTTAAAATATATATTCATCTTTAAAATGTAACGCAATCCCCTGGTGAAATTACAAACAGACCTGATGTTGACAGATTGTTTTTAAATATCTGCAAAATTAAATGAACCTAAGTCAGTGCTGTTTGAAACAATTTGCATGGCCAAAACAAAAAAGGTTTTAAAACAGTAAATAACACCATATGAAATAAATTTGAGACTAATTTTTTATACCTTTTGTTGATTTAGTTGACTTTACCACTTAAGGAAAAACCTTAAGCCTTGAAGGCAAGAGGTTTAAACAGAAGTGCTATTATTAAAAATGGCACATTTAAAGTCTGCGAGGCACACGGTTTGATTATCATAAAATGCTGAGGATGTTTCTAGGTAGTGAAGCTCGTCAAGGTCAACAGTAATTGGTTTCAAATCTAGTGCAAGAAATGCCGGGGAAAAAAGGACAGTACAAAACTGCATGTTTACTAGAGCTCCAGCTAAACGTCATAAAAAATAGAAAAAAATAAACATAACAGCAGTCCAGGTGACAGCATGGAAAGTGACCTGTGATTGGTTGGTGTTCTGCTATTGGCGCTGTAGTAGTTTTGCTTTTTTTTCTACTGTGGAAGAATTTTTAACTGAAGTTTTCTTGTCGCAGAATGACATGATTTGGATTCAAATGTTATGAATAAAAAATTTTAACCTGCTTTTTAAAAGAAACAATGTACAAAAAATGTTAGTGCTGCTTTTTCAAAATTAGATTGATTTATAGAACTAAAAGGTAAAACACTGACACACTAAGCACATCAGATGTGTAATTGTTATGATAAATTACCATTGAGTAAATTGGTACTTTGTTGTAAAAATATGTAAAGAGTTTTATTTGGCAACTCTATACGATTGCAAGTTTTTGAAACACCTGTTGACTTTTTAAAATTGATTTTGTCGATATAAACATTAGATTCTTTTAATGCTTTGATAGGATTTTGTAAATCTTCTCATAAAAATATCTATGTTATAATATTTTTTTTTCTTCTGTAAATAGATCTCACCCTGGGCTAATACTGCATCCACTCTGACTCCGGTGCAAACGCTGGATTGCTCTAGCTCAGGGGTCGGCAACCTTTAACAGTAAAAGAGCCATTTGGACTATTTTTCTACTAATCAAAACCAAGAAGGAGATTTACTTTAACCTTTAAGAAATTTGGATAACTCATTCCCATTTTTTTAAATAATAAATATGAATTATTCCTA
>NC_050526.1:6995985-7018721 GCF_002922805.2 Oryzias melastigma
AAAAAAATAGTAAAAGTAGTAGAAGCCGAATTAGCCAAAAAGCTAGCTCGTCGCTTAATTACTAGCTAAACTGCGAAACAGCCTAAAATTCCTCAGTAAATTAAATTACTCAAAAATGTTAGCCTGTTGTTAAATGGAAGCTAAACTCTAAATTAGTCCAAATAATATAATTAGATAATAAATTACCCAAAAGCTTATCGCTACATTTTTTGCTAAACTCCAAATTAGCATAAAAAACTTAGAATAGGCCAAATTAGGCAAAAAAAAGCTAACTTTTTGCTTAATTACTAGCTAATCTCCAAAAAAGCCTAAAATTCCTAAGTAAACTAAATTACTAAAATTAAAAAATATATATATATATACTGTAAATACCTATATATTTCTTCAGCCAGAGAGCCACCATGGAGAGATAAAAGAGCCACGTGTCTCTAGAGACGCAGGTTGCAGACCTCTGGTCTAGCTAAAGACTCACACTAGCTACACACTGGGATTGCTTATCCCAATGACATAATGTTGACAATATAGTGAAAACAATAGGTTTTATTTTGAAAAATGTACTGGATACACTCTGCATTCAATCACATGATTTCTCTTCTAAGTTATTTTTGGGTTGTTGATAGCCCCTCCTTAAAAAAAAAGTGCTCTGGCTTGGCTCTGGCGTCTGGCAAAAATTTGAAGCCAACGAAACGGATACGGAGTGCTGGAGAGGCCAGAACAGACCGGATGCGGTGTTTGTGCCTCTCGCACTTTTCAAGTTACGTAAAGACTCCGGGCCGGATTCAGTATGAGCCCGGGTTTATGGTGAAGTATATTATTTGAGAGCTGTGCATGCTCTAGACTTCTTTATACAGAAAATTTGGTTATTTTAATTGTAGTTTTTATGACACAAATTTTTATAAGCTTTAATTATTTCTGAAAATGTTGGGAATTGTCTACAAGAAAATTACAGGTGTCAAAATACCTGCTGTGGTATGTACAGTTTAATTTTCTCTAAGTGAAATATAAATAACAAAATGGCAGCAATGTTATTAGATGACAAGGGCTTGTATGCTAATTCCAATACATTCTCCCCCACTTGTTTTTTCCAACATGCAAGAAGCTCCCATAATTGGCTTGACAGAATTTCTGACACCGTTTAAAATGGGCTAGTGGAGGTTTGCCTATGGAGCACAGGGGATAGATTAAGCAGAAAAAACATCCATCAGCCCACTAAAGCTCTCCGTTTTTGCCAGGAGACACCTATTCAGCTTTACTTGACTTTGGGGAGTGGTTTGAGCAGCAGAACAGCTGTAATCTTGCCCGTGACCTCGCTCTAGATGAGAGGCACGGGGGGGTCCTGTGGGTCTTGCTACAGCAGACGACAGGAGTTCAGCACTCACGGCCTTTTTCGATGCGCGCCTCAATGTGGACCACATCTGATTCTCTGTCCAGCCCCATTACCGACCTTAAAAGAATGAGAGGAGAGGAAGAAGATAGAGCGGGGGGAGAAACAGGGTCAGCAGATAAGAAAAGGATAAATGAGAATTAGAAGAAAAGAAGAGGAGGGCTAATCTGAGTATAGCAGGTGTAGAGGGACACCCTTATTCTTAGAAACCCATAACAGTGTGCTTTTTATCAGTGTAGAATCTCTGCCACCAGCGGCAATTAATCCCAATTCACCAAGGTATCAACAAAGGCAACAACAAGGGAGGGGAGGTGAAAGAAACATCTTATGTTCCCATAAATACCTACTGTAGCAAATGCGTGTCGTTATGAAATGGTAGGCATCTGCAGTGGTATTTTGGAAAATGACTTTCTGATACATAACAAGCATGAGGAGGTTTTCAAGAACAGAAATAATGCATTGTTTCCGGTGCTGCTCTACCTGCTGAGCTCCTCTAATTTCTGAAACATCTGACTGTTCTCACATGTGGAGGGGACGTCCTCCAAACCGATGTCCTTTCTATCCCGGCTTAAAAAATAAAACAACAACTCCTAGCTGGACGTGTATCATAAAAGGAAGCGAGGTAACCGGGCTCACATCAATATGCATTGCCTTGTGTCCGTGTAGTTGAGATTACTAAATGAGAGTGACAAACAAAAACAGCATGTTGTGTTGCCGACGAAGAAACACAATGTTGTTCCCAGTCTACGTGAGGAGGGTGTAATGGGTTTTGCGCCTGAATGCCATAGGGGAGATCTCCTTTTGACAAGAGGTTACTGAATTTATGAACATCATCATTATGCAAATTACTGTCAATTATTGAACAAAACAGTTCACGGGCGAGGTCCACTTTGTTGTACCAGTAGAATCTGCCGGGCATCACGTTGTCGTGAACGAGCTGCCATTTCCTCCCAAAATCCATGGAGCTGTAGAGCTGGAGGAGAAAATTAAAGGCAAGAGCAGGTTTTAAGGGAGGGGATGTTATTAAGGAACTGGGGTGAAAACAAAATAAAGAAAATGCAAATGAGTTTGGCATAATTTATCCCATTGTTTCCATGCAAACGTTGACGGTGGAAGCTACCTTGTTTTCGTGACTGTAAGCCAGGATCCAGTTCTCCTGTGTGGGGTGGAAGAGGAGGCTCAGGATGTTGAAGTTAATGGGATACTTCTCAAAGCTAGCCCCTTCATCTGAACTGATGAGAACAGCGCTCTCTACCTCTGGGTCGCTAAGCATCATTATCTAAAGTACAGAGAGGAGATGCAGCATTAGAAAAAAAAAAGAGAGAGAGAGGGGAGTAAAGACGTATGTTCGTGTGGCAATTTTAGAAAACTGTAATTTGATGGCTGGACTGAGCTTGAAGGAGAGCAGATAAAAGCCGCAGGGAGAAGCTGACCTTCCTTTTGTTGGTAGGGCACACGTACAGGTAGCTTAACACTGTCCTTGAACCCACTTTGTCATTGAGTTTGGTGTAGGTGCTGCCATAATCAGTGGACCTGAACACAAACAAACAACATAACTCATGTCATAAAAGAGGGTTCGCAATTGCCTTCCAGCTTTTGTCTTAAGAGATAAAACAAAAATTAGGTGAATATTAGGAGATTAAACTGTATTTTTATTTTAGGGACGATGCAGAGAGACCTTTTTTTTTAATGATGTAATGTTTCAGGAAAGCCTAGCCTTTTATTTGTTCAATAACCTATTTGTTGAAGGAAACGGGTAAAGCCTGAACATAAGAGGCTTGTAGGATGAAAAATCTACTTTTTTAGGTTTTTAGTGTACTATGATATTCATTCCTCACTACAAACAACCCCAAATCAGTATTTTGATCACCTATTTCTGAGTAACCCTCTACAAACCTGTACTCTCAACAGCAGCCCTTCCCATACCCACGAAAACGATCAAGTCCTCACTTGCTGATGTCATTCAGGAAGCGTCTGCTGCACCTCACGCTAAGACTTTCTCTGCAAAGCTAGCAGCTCGAGCTAGCAGTGATCAGCTGCCTTTGCAAGTTGCTTTTACCCAGCCAGCAAGGTCAAGTGGGTATTCTGCCCACTTTTATGGTTTAAAAGTGGGCAGAATATTGGGTTTGTCTGCAGTTTCCAAGGTGGCCCCATCTGTGTTTGCCCACATTGGCTCCACTGCTAAGAGACCAGCAGCCTGGAGGGGCGACCCTGTACGGTCTGCTGGCCCCTGGGCCGCAGTGCTCGCTATCCTGTCTGCCAGGTGACTGACTAGCGTAACTAGCCAACCCACTGAGTGTCCACTTAAGCTAATACGGGCAAACACAGGTGAGGCCACCACAGAAACTGCAGACAAACCCATTTGGGGCCCACTTTTAAACCATATGGGGTCGCCATAGCTTGTCTGGCTGGCCATATTATTGCTCGCCATTTTTGTTGCACCGGAAAGGTTAGGTTTGGGGTGTATGGGGCTGTAAGCTAGCAGGAGAGAGTGTAAAGAGATGAATGTTGGGAAGTAGAGGCAGGCTTACTCCCCACCAACAGTCCCACCCACAACTCAGAGCCAGATTGCTGATGAACTCCTGCCGCTCTACAGAAACTATGTCCGAGACAATGACTCGGGCTTGTCCGAATTTCCCCCAACTACTAAAAAACTATACAGTGCAGGACTATATAGTCCCCCGGATTTTTAAGGTAATTTGGACACAATGCTCACTACTTTTCTTTCGTTTTTCTAAAGACCGGATGTGATGTCACCAATTTCACTAAGTGAAAATCGAATCAAAACGAACATTTCACAACGTTTATTTATAACTCCACTTTGTTCTGATGGTGAAAATGTGAATGGTTTATTCAAATATTACATTTAAACATGTTTTTTTGATAGAAATGTTTCGACCTCAATCCATTGTGGTCTATATCCGCTAATCTAGTGACCATCGATGTACACTAGCTTTTCGCAAAGACTTCTGGGAAAATTCCATTGCACTCGATTTTGGAATTAGTAGGTTTGGACAGCACTAAAAATGGCAAACGCACTATATATTGATTGGGGGGAGTTCTGACACAACCAGAAGGTTTTTGATTTATCAAAAAATGGCATAATCATACTAAAAAAAATATTTGGAATACTTTTGCAAAAGATCAGAAGATACTTGGAGTGGAAAGTCTTTCTTCTTTGATACAGCACACTGTTGTTGTTTTAAATGCATAACCTAAAGTCATGAACAGGTAAAATACTATTATTAATCTCAGAAAAAGCAACAGTCTGTGCAATAAAGACATTTAATTTTTAACGTGATTTTGCTTTTGCTCACCGTTTCCTTCTTTTTTAAATCAAATTCGCCTGGGAAACTTTGATAGTGTTTGACAGTCTTAAAAATAGAAATAAAAAATGGTGTAAAATAATTAGAAATTTGCATAGTCTTAAAAAGAATTGAGAATGATGAAGAACTGAACGTCCCTTTATTCCTCACGCTCGCTTCACCTGACAAGGACGGATGAGTTTGTCATTCTAGTCTTGGTGTTGCTTCTTGAGACAAACATCCAATCGGCGCTCACCGTTCTGCCAAATGTAATTTCACTGCATAATTGGATGCACAGTCTGCTATCATTGTCTGCGCATTAACTTGAATTATCCCTTTTTGCCGTTGACATTGTTTTCACAGACTTACCCCTAAACACATCAGTATTTGAGCTTAAGTGCTCCTCTCAGATGGCATAAATGTCTTGGTCGGCGCAGGTGGAAGACAACCTCTTTAGTTGATGCCATTACGGAGCGAAGCTTCATCACAAAACACGCAGAGTTTGGATGTTTTGTCTTCATCAGCCATTGATCTGTTCCCTGCGTTTTTCCACAACAAAAAGCTGGCAGTTGTATACATTCATCATTTTATCACAAAATCATTTACCTGCCTTTCTATTCATAATGTTGGGATCACTGTTTTTCTAATACCCAACGTAAGACTTTGTGCACTCCCGTAGGTACAGTAATTTACTCGTAGGCTATTGTTAAGGAGACACCATGATGATGGAATATCTCTTGTACACAATATTGAATTTCAAAGTGAGTCAAGTCATGTGTAAATCTTGGAGATGCCTCTGGAGAAACAGATATTAATTTGAAATTCTATGCTTGGTGGACTGATGGTCTCTTTTTTACGTGTATTTCAAAACGAAATGAGTTCTCTGCAGGCTCTTGGTGAGGTGAGAGAAGGTATGATAGTCTCTGGATTGGGCTCTGTGGTGTAATCCTTAATGAATTCGCTTTTTTATTTATGACCTGACAAAGCAGTGTAGCTCAACCCTCAGTACATACCGCATAAAATTACTGTGGCAATACAGTCGCGATAGCATGTCAATTGCTCCTGAAATAAAAGGTTGCAGATGACAATCAATCAGGGAGTCCATCAGAAACTTTCTAGGTCAAAAAAGTCCCCCCCCAAAAAAAAAAAAAAAGTGGGGAGCTCAGATCAGCCATCCGGCTCATCTTTCAGAGGCAGCCTTTCGAACATTTTCTTTGCTGATGATGGACAGTACATAGAGCCGTTTTAAAAAGGTAGCTGCAGTGTTACTTCTGTTATTTATGGAGCTGCAGGAAGCAAAAAGGAGGATGCTTCAATCTGTGCTACTTCCATTCCCTTTATTAAAACATACTTCATAGTGGCTTCTGCTGAAACTTGATTGTTCATATCCCACAAGGAGAGAACACCATAAATCACACTTACAGTATACAGCACTCCAATGAATATATTATTGCTGTTTTTATAAGCCTGATGCCCTAACCTTTATATTAGGATTGAAAAGGGAAAAACCGCAACGTTTAAGGCAGGTAACTTACCTCCAGAGTGAGCTCTCCGTAACAGCCCCCAAGTTGAAGTCATACAGCTTAGTCAAGATCAGAATTACCTGCAGAGGCAACAGATACACCCGATTGAATCAGATGACATTTTGGACAAGCAGCTTAAACATTTACACCTCCATCTGCAATGTGTGTTCAAATGATCACTTCCAATGACAAGTATGAAGCTAGATTTGGTGCAAAAGTATTATGTGTCCATAAAAAGGTAAGAGATTTGTGTTTTATATATGTAGAAAAAAAAATAAAAAAATATTCAATTTATCTATTAATCAGTTTGATTCAACCACACTGATCTGTTTGAGACAGAATCTGATTGTATTAAAAATACAATACCATTAAAATGCTATACCATTAAAAAATATTAACACTAAAAAAGGTTTATTTATTCTACACAGTCGATTTTTCTTCTTCCTGGCATGGATAATCATCTGATTGGCTGGTACAAGCAGTGCACTGATTGGGTGACAATGGACGTATGGTTCGGGCCCCCTCTGCATCACTTTTTAACTCATCGTTTTTTGAAGTGCTGGCTGTTCCCATTAAATCAGAGGTCCCCAACCTCCGGGCCGCGAACCTGTGCCGGTCCAAAGGGCCGTTTAGTACCGGGCCACAACCAAAGAAAAAATGCATACGCTACTCATGGGTCCCCAACTCACGGGACGCAGACCAATACCTTAACCCAAGCCTGGTACCGGTTCTTTGCCTGTTACCATGTCCGTTACTGCACGTCAAAAAATGAGAAGTTGGGGACACCAAAACGCCAAAAAGGGACGCGGACGAGTTGGGAGTGAGAATGTGTGGGATTACATTTGCAACTTGGGTTTTGTCATTGTCGATCAATGTGTATGCCTGTATGTGCATGTGACATTTCACAAACAGACGTAACTTTTTATGGTTGGACAATATTTTTGACAAGTACAAAACCTTTTTACGGACAAATGTTAATATAAATACAAAAAAAGAAAAGGCGTATCCTTGAATAGCGCTTTTCTACCTTCCTCAAAGAGCCAAAGCGTTTTACAACCACACACACATTCACACACTGGTAGCAGCTCCGCTGTCAAACACAAGTGCCAATCTTCCACCAGAGCCAATGTGAGGTTGAGTGTCTTGCCAAAGGACACTTCGACACATGGGCGAGCAAGGCGGGAATTGAACTCACAATCTTCCGATCTTCCGCCTTACCGGCGTCCCACAGCCACCCCAGTAAACAATGTAAACATATACAGTATTTTGGGCTTCCGGGTTCAAAACGCGTTTCTATCGAATCCTCATTGACTACTATACCAGTCGAACTTTTGACCAATTAGGGACTAAGAATTGGTGGTAAAGTCCTTTTAAATTCAGTAAGTGTCAATCGTTTAAAAATGTATCACTTTGTGTATATTTTTTTATCTGTTTTGTGTCTTGGAGTGAGTGAAACTTCCTTTCTGGTGTTTGAGCTGCAGCTGAGTGTGGACCCGCTCTCTCACACCTGATCCTCATGACCCCATCCGCTGTGGACCAATGATTAAGAAGCCACACCTGCATAAAAGAATTGACTTTTCCAAACAGAGTTGGCAGCTTTTGTATCACCCTTTCTGGTAACCAGCTTGCTCCAGCATTAAGCTCCAGTCCTCTTTATTGTGGGCTTTGGTGGAGGGCTTATGTTGAGAGTCAGTATCAGAAAAACTTAATGAAAGTTTGTTGTTTTCTTTGTTAAACTCTTTTGTTAATTGGTGGGTGTCCTTTTGTGACTTTCACGTGGAGCAATTTTTCTGTTGTAATGTTAGCTTACAACTTGCCAAAATTACAACTTGTTGAACTTTTTTTTTTATGAGGCAATCATTTTCCTGCTAACAGCTAATTAAAGCTGCACCCTACCACAGTGCTCCAGTCTGGATTTCTTAATTTTTACACCTTATTTTCCCTTCCCTTGAGTTGGATCTTAACAATGCTAAAAGTGCATTTAAAAACCAACATTCAGCGCATTCTTGGACGTTGGTTGACATGGCCCGTATGAATTGTAAGGAAAAATCATTTTGTCAAAAATATTGAAATATTTAATTTGATGATACCTGTATTGATTAAAATGCTGACAAGATTATATTTTAGTAATTATTGATGAGCGTCCTTCAGTGTTTTACTTTAGTTTACCATTTAAACCCCCAACCGCTAGTTGGGAGCACAGCACACTGAGCCTCCATGAGCAGCTCTACACCAACTAAAACAAGAACCACCTTGTGTTAAATGTTTAGTCAGCCTGGTTTTTGTTGCCATGAGACGTGTACTACTTAGTTTTTACCTGAGATGAGTACCGAATTGAAACTCTCTGCTAAGTTGCTGCCAGTGTCATAAAAATGTAGATTGCGATGCTTTATAGCGCCCTCAGATAAGAACAAGTGAAGTAATTTAGCTGAGCAACAGGTCATGCAGGAAGCTTTAGTTTCAACAAAAATATCAGAAAAATTGTTCTGTTATAGTCTTGGGATATATCGAGATATAAATTGTATCGCGATACACATTGTATCATGATACGCATCGTATCGCCAGACTCTTGCCAGTTAACATTACAGTTGATATTTTCTATGAAATCATAATGAGGACCACATGCTGCTATTTCTTTGGTAATAAACAAGGACAAGTCATCTAAGAGTTACCAGAATATGTCAGTGTAAAGGTAGAAAAATTGTTATTTTTTTTCCATTTGGAATGACACCTGCATGACAGCAAAATCTGGACGTCTCTGTTCAGTGAACAAGAAAAAAAGCTATCAAGTTGATCGCTGCATTGCACCACTCTAACGACTTTTTCATATTTTCTTTTTTGTTTTTTTGTCCATCAATACAATTAATGTTGAATTGTTGTGCTATATCTTAAATATCTTTCATTTCCAGTCTGATTTGTGCTCCGGAAAGCCTTTTTGAGCGTTCTTCCATGATGCCTCGCCATGAGTTTCTGAGAAAACTGAGAAAAAAGTGGCCTATAAAAGCACGCCAAAGCCGGGAGTGCGGAGTGAAATGGTGTGCAAACGCATTATTGCCACTCCAATGGCAATATAAATGACTTCCCATGGGAATTCTCATAATTCAGGATAGAAGGAATGATGGGTTAGAGACTTTGGGACATGGTGTGAAGGGAAGAGAAGTGATGATGGATAATAATGATCCAGAGACTAAAACATGACATAATATGATGATTTTTTTTCTCTCTCTCTCTTTTGAATAAAACCATGAAAGATAGGCCGAAAGCTCAATTACAGTGAGTTTAAACGCATTAACCTTATGGGACCCATGGAAAGACTTATTAAACCGTGTAAAAGCCACAAAACACTCAGCGGAACACAGACAAGCCACAGAGTCTGCTTTGAAAATGTTAAAAACCCAATTGACCCACAATTTAGCCATCACACGGCCACTGCATGGCTGGGACTATCTGCATTACAGGTTAATTAACCAATCAAACAGAGAGATAAGCATTTGCATAACTAAATGCACCATGTCTGCAAGGTCCAACGCCGGAGTCTGAATCAATTTGGAGTACAGACTTACTTAAACGGCTGTGATGTTGGGCCTAATTGCTGGCTTTGAAAAATAAATATGAGTAAAAAACAAATGTTTGATCATGTGTTTTTTCTTTATTCTCTTTCTGCAAACAAAACCAGTTCAATGTTAGGGATTATTATAAAGACCAAAATACATTTTAAAAAAGCTTTTTATTTTTAGATACTAAAATGAGATGTAAAGCAGTTTTGACCTGATGACTGTGTGCAATAAACAGATGCTCGGCTTTTAGATTGCATATTCAGTTCGCTTTAATCATGTCTGAAATCCTTAACAAAATTGCGCACCATTACAGTAATCTCAGAAACATCAAAGAACAAAAAAAAGGGGCCAAAACAATACAAATATAGCTATTTTTCAGCCTTTTTGTGTCAATAAAAAAAAAATCAAATCTATAAAAAGAAAAATGCTTCAAAGTTTGTGACATATGACAAAGAGATAATAAAGGAGCAGCAGTTTAGTAAATTACTTAACCAATTTTTTCCTCTTATGTATAATATATATTTTTTACTTTACTTTAATATATTTTTTACTTCAGCTTTAACTGCTAGTAAGTGTTCTCTCAATCTATTCTTAATGACAACTCCACCGATGGGACTTTGTTATTTATTTATTTATTTGACATAATTACTTTAGGAGAGTAGGATGCAGTCTTTTCAGGGTCCATCCAGTATTCTAAAATGACAGGAAAAAGCCCTGCTGGCCGCATGAAATACTCGTGAAACCCAAGCAATACCTCCAATGCTTGAATAAAATACATATTTATATTCATGCTTCTTTACACATATTAACCTCTAGCTGGGAAATAATTTGAAGCTAATTTTCCATAAATTCTAAATGTACAGTACATGAATCAATGCTGTAATAAAAAAAAAAAACATAGCTATATGGACAAAAGAGTATTTAAAAAATATGCCTGTTGGAGGTGTTGGTGGCTGCAGCTTCATGAAATATGCACAACCTGTAAACACACCACTAAAAGTCCAAACATGTCAACAGACATCTCAAAATGTCAGAAAGAACCTCAACTAACATGATAATATCACGTTTGGCAAGAAAAATTACTTTTTGCCTCAGCCAGACCCCTTTTGAGCAAACAAAGCAGCCGATTACATTCATTAACAATGCTATTTTACCTCTGATGTTTTGTGGTGACGATGTATCTTCCCCATGAAACGATAAAAGATAAATATAAGAAAAAAAAAAATTGCACAGAGGATCCTCCTTGAGTGTTCTGTGCCGTCAAACTGCAGCAAACATGCTCTCTGTTTGACTTCCGCAGTAATAAACAGGAAGAAACGTTTCAAGATCAGTTCGGCAAATAAAGGTTAACCTGTTTGATCCCCATTAACTGTTCTTTCCCATCTCTTCTAACCACTGATGGCTTGGCAGGCCTGTCATTCTTAAAAATGGAGCCACAGATTTGCTGGAAAAAAACGGTTAACAAGCTTGGCTGGACGTTTAAGGATGAACCCTTTCATACCATTTGTTGCTTATTTGCTATTCAAAATTAAATCCAGAATTTAACTCAATTTAGCATCCATTTGAATGGAAAAAAGACAGAAGAACATCTTTTTTAGTATTATTGGAAATAGAGTCAGGCATGAAGGGGTTACAGTGTTAGTAAACAGATAGCATGGATTACATGGAATAATCTGATTAAAACAGCAGCACTTTAATAGAATGGGATTAAATAATTTTGTTTAGGTGTGGTATCTAAAAAAGGGTCAAACTTTATGCTTGATAACAAATTAGACCAAAAATGGAAAAGCTCTGCTAGATATTGTTGTGATAAACTCTTCACAAAATGGATCAGGTTGAGTTTTTGACAATTTAATTTTGCAGAGTTGTTAACTAAAATGTATTCTACTAAATCGTTGAATGTTTGGTAATGTTTCCCATCAGTGGCAGAGCTCGACCAATTTAATGGGGGGTGGGCAGATGACTTTGGACATTGGCTTCTTGTTAAATTTAGAAAACATTTTAGTTTTTAGAACCTTGCAGGTACAAACCCTCAACTATATTTAGAACCTCTTAATTCCCTTGAGGTCCACTGAGAAGAATCTTTTATGTGTTCCAAATACTCTTTTTGGAGGTGTTGCCTTTCAGACAATCACCCCCCGACTCTGGAACAACCTCCCTCTGTCTCTGCACCAGCTTGACTTAGTCAAAAACTTTCAAATTCAAGTTAAGAAGTTTTCATTTAGAAGAGCTTTTATCTGACTTTTTTGTGTCTTTTACTTACATTCACTTGTGTTTTACTTATATGCCTGAGTATGTTTTATTGGGTTTTACCTGTTTAGGAATCCTGAGATTTTATTTAATTTTAAAGAACCAATAACATGCTTTTCTTAAGTCTTTCTGAGTAATATGTGAAAATATTTTACCTTTGATACAATAAAGAACAAATTTATGAAATACGAGTTATTTTTTCAAACTATTTTCCTACCCAGAAATAGGATGCCTAGATCTCTGAGACTCCGTCTTTCACTCCTTGTGATCATTTCATGATGTTGGCTTCGGCAGCGTCTCGGCATTTCGCCCAAAAACAAACATCCAAATTTTTCAAATATGGATGTGCTTTTTGTGTATCTGTCTTATCTGCTACTTTTTTCACCAGGAAATCCGTTTGCTCCCTTTCTCCAGTCGTCCTTCCAATATCCCTGTCTGCTTGCGCCATTCTCCAATACGTTTAAGATCTACCCCAAAATGTGGTGCAGATTCTTCACCAGAATGTTCTTTGGCATGTGCTACCACACAAAGCTTAAACACAAAATCGATTGAACGTTTCTTGGCCAGATCACAACACAAATAGCACAGACTGTAGCCAGGAGAGATCGTGAAGCTATCTTCCAGAAGCCGCTGGAGACAGTGTTTGTGTTAGCCTCGGGGCAGTGCTGGCTCCTACACTCTTCCTGGTAGGGGCTGTTCTGTGACATCAGCTCGTGAGAACCCGTTCATTTTCATGGGTTGGTAGAGGCTGGTGCTCAGAGGAGAGGTTTTAGAAAATTACTCAGAAATGCGTGAACAGATCAAAATACCACTTTGGGGTTGTTTATAGTGAGATTTCAACAGTATAATACACTTAAAAGGTCCAAAAGTTTATTTTACATGGTATAGACACTTTAATTTTGTGAGTCGCTCTCTTAGAAAAGTGCTATATACATAAAGATTTGCTCACTTATTTACTTTACAAATGAGGGCAGCAGAGTGGAAGGCCATTACAGATAATATTATCAAAAATATGGTTTTCAAATAGTTTCAAATAGTTTTTTGCTAATGTTAAGCAGATCTTTTAGCCCAGGTGCTATTATTAATGCTTAACTAAGTGTGTATTGATGATTTCTTATAGTTTTTCACAAATTATACTAATATTATTGACTCAAAAATTGGGGGAGTAGGTGGAAAGGCTTTTTGCTGGAGCTGTCCCCCTTTGCCCCCCTGTAGCCCCGCCCCTATTAGTAAAGTTTTATTTCCTCCAAAATCGTCAATGGAGATGACATAAACCATATTTTTCCTCAACGATTTTCCATGTGCTTTTTAAATTACTCACCAATAATTCTCAACCAGCCCTTATAGATGTAAAGATTCTGATAATTAGCTTTCAGGCTTCCCCCACCAGAGGGGGCAATCGTCAACAACAAGAGAACTGCTGTCAACATGTTCCAAATTTGGCTCATTAACAAAGCTGACCCACAGAATCCAGTCAGAGAAGATCCACCTCAGGGGCCAAAAGAGGCTGGTGAGGCAGAAGACTGCTTAAATGATTTCCCCTTAAGTGGATCAATCAAATGGGGCATCTTTTAAAGACTGTGATGCTCACATTCTTGATCGGTTCTGCACCTGTGACAGGTCAATAGAGAAACTGCACAGTTTGGGATGACTTCTTTAACAGAGACCCAGCAAACAAAGCTGCATTTACCACAAATTTCTAAGAGTTTATGTTTCAGGATTGCTTTTATGTAAATTCTCCCAACAAACAAACACAAAATGGCTTCCAGAATTATTTTGAGCCTTCAAGGTAAACACAATTCTCCATGCATATCATCACTCACTTGCATACATGAAATTAAGTTAGAACTCTGCAAGGGCAAAAGCAGTGCATTTATTCATGTTTATGTTTTATTGATGTGAGCAAAGAGAGCTTTGCCTCAGGAAAGTCAACCAATCATTTTTCAGATTGGCTCTCACCCTCTTAGGACTTGGGTTTAGTCATCCTTTTATTTCAACATTCTGTTTCTTTCCTTTTTTTTTCTTGTTGGTCATTCTTTCAATCTCTCCCTTGTTTTTTTCTTTTTCTTCCACTTAAGGAAAGGCTGTCTTTACCCGTTACAGAGATTTCTTTAAAACCTTAAAACGGTTACAGCAGCCAGTGCTGTTTGGGCATGCCAAGGGTTTGACTTTCTCAGATAGCTGACAGGACAACCTCCATGGCAATGAAGGTGTTACCGCCATAACATCACAGTGATATACTGTGTCAGCTCAAAGCAAATGTCTCTTGTGCGCTCAGACTTGCACACCCCGGTCCCATGAGGCATGCAGCGTTTGCAGCCTTACTGCCGAACTAAATCATACATTTTCTAATTCTACATCAATCAATTCATAAAGAAAAAAGATAAGTACTCGCATATAAAGCTGCTATAGTGCTTCACCACATCAGTTGGCACGAGATTTTTAACAAAGCTTGCGATTTATCCATGTATCATCTCTGCAGTGTGCTGCATTACGGCTATTAATCAAAGGAAACAGACCTTTTCTGCATATCAGCACAGTAAGATGGAGCTTTTTCCAACCAAGCTTCAAATAAAACCTGTTGCTTACTCATCCCTCAGTGAACCATCATTAAAATGGCAACCCCCTAAATATTGTTTCAGTCTAATTAGGAAGTTGAGAGGAAAAAACGGAATCTAAATGCAAACATCATATTTCCAGCGTGTTCCTGATCCGACATTGAAAACATCAAGCAGAAACAATAACAACATGACGAATGCGGCCACTTTTTATGTAGATCCAGAGTTGTTTTTGAACATAACTAGAGGCGACAACTGTAGCAGCTAAATTAATTTCCAAGGGACCACCCATGTTGGTGTCAGTGTGAATGATGTGAGTCGTCTTGTAATAAAACTGCAACCGTCTGATGCTCATTTTTTCAAACAATGTTAAATCTTCGTTTTTAGTTTCTTATGGTGGCTGTCAGAGAGGCATCGTTTGATGCTTCATTGCTCGGACTAATTGTTGATTAATTATGAATGATGTGAAACCATTTTTCGACTGAACTCTGAAAATCCCCAGACAGCGGAATCAGACAGTGTGTGGAATCTCTTCTTTATACATACTCTGAATGCTTCCTGTGGGATATTTTGTGACATTGGTGTTTCTTGGTGGTCACATAGGAGGAAAAATGTCATCAAACAAAAACTAAAAAACTGCATTTTTTTTCCTGGTTCAATAGTTTTTTGAGACACCGTGTAGTAGTGCCAGAAAAACAATTAGTAAAAAAAATAATAATCTGACAAATTTAGAAAACAAAGCTTAGGATGAATGTGAAGGAAAATATATTTGTGATTTTTTTTTTATATTGATAACTGTAGAAGTTTAAAAATAGTAAAATAGAGTTATAGAATTCTACCTGTGAAAGTAACAGTGATAAACCTCTAGCAACTCTCACCTTCATTTGTCTGCAATCCCACCCCCACCTATGAGTGGAGGTGGGTAAACTATCCCACAAATAGTTTACCCCTCTGTTCTTTCTTGTACCCATGCTTCCCATCTCTAACATCCCAAACTCCCTCTGTTGTCTATAAATTCCACAAGAGAATACACACAAATATAGCAGAAACATAAATTTAGCCTTAAATACAAAAGGGATTTATACAAATATACTCCTTGTGTGTCCAAAGCTACATAACCTCCTATTCTAACGATCTGTCCATAAAGAAAGACTCTCAGCTTTTATCAGTTTGTTTTAGCTACTGAAAAGGGACAAGTAAAAAAAGAATGTAAATGAATGAATGAATGAATTAATGGACAAATGAATGAATGGAGGAATAGAAAGGACGCCTATTAGTCTTTTCAAAACTGTTCGTGGATTATTTGTTCAAGATATAGTACACCACAGAATACTGCAACTGTGAAAATATTAGGAATGCATTATGACAGGAAATGTCCGTTGGTCCGGACTGAGTCCGCTTAGTCAGTTGAGTCCGGATCAAGTAATAAACTTTGTGTTTGGTCATTATTCAGACTGCCTTTCAACCGGACAACTCTGTTTTGAACAAAAGCTTGTAAATAAAACCCTGTGACTAAAGATCTCATCAGTCATTGGCTAGGAATTATGAGGGCGGGGCAAAGCAATGAGAGAAAGAATAATAGAAATACTATGCTTTGTAATCCTTGTCAGGACAGTTCAACGTCACGGACAACACTTAGAACTTAAGATTGTAAGAAGCAATGTGTATCACGTTAAAGGTCCCTTTATTCATCTCACATTTCAATGAGTTGCTGTGTCTCATCATTGCTTTTTGTTTATCCATGGTTCATGCTGTTATCCTACTGTTTACATACCATAATGCACGGCTACGGTGGCCATTTTGGTCCAGACTTGTTCCGCTCCAAGCAAGTAGCCTATTCAGACTGAGGATGAGCTCAGTTCGATTGGGAACAAACCAAGACCACCTTAACAGATGGATCAGAGGCCAGGGTGAGCTTGGGTGTATTCAGACTTAAAATTTGTTCTGGATTATCGGAGGAAACAAATTCTGGTTCACACAGTCTAAATGCACTCTAAAGTTGCATCCACGCTAAAAACACAGCAGACTCGATTAGGATTTTGTGTGAGAGAAGATTTGATTAGGAAAAAAAAGAAAAAAGAGGCTATTAATCCTCATTCCCTGACTTTCCTACATTATCAATGGTCTTCAGATCCTTATTGTACTCCTTCCTGGCAAGTTTTTGTTCTAAGCAAAATAACTTCATAGCTGAAATAAGAGTAGTTGAAATGATTCTGGTAACTTAAAGACATGTATTTTTAGCCATTATAAGGTCATTTAAAAGCTATGTGTCTGTCAAGTAAGAGTTAATTTCAAATTTTAAAGGCATATAATGTGATAAGCCAAAAGTAATGCAGTCATGTAGAGAACTTTTGACTATTGCAGGCACCAATAGCTGGATGATAAATGTTTCACAATTTTCATAGATAGAGATACAGCGGTTCATAATTATGCAAATGTCACCAATCACCAAATCCCTACTAGAAGTCTTTGGATTCAGTGATTGCCAAAGGCTCCCAGCTGGGATTTTATGTTCATTTTTTGCTTAATAATTCAGCTTTTTGAAAAAGGTAAACCCACAAAAACCATAATTTATGACAATGGACTTTTTCAATCCCTTCAAGTTAATCAAATTCTATAATGAAGTCCATCCTATAGGAATAACGATAATAGGCATTAAACTGTCTGCAGAAAAATGCTAAATACATTAGCTGATGTTGCATATTTTATTGATTTTTCATTTTGTGCTCTGCAGTGCAGGATTTAATTGCCAATCAAGTGTTTCCCACTCAAACAAAACAAAATGGAAATCCGGATTTAAAAAATGAATTAAAAATGGTAATTCAGAAGTGAAGAGTTCCATGTTTGTGATTGAACAGCTCCATAATTGAAAAGTTTTGAAGATTTGAGAGATTGAAAAAAAGATTAACATCTCTTAGGCACACCTCCTGCGTTGATTGCTCTGCATTAAGTAAAGGACAGCTCAGCACTTTAGCTAACCTAATTTGTCTCTTTTACCACAAACCACAAAAGGCAGGCTAAGTCGGCCTTTAACATGAAGCAGACAAGAAAAATCCAACTATTTTTCTTGCTTGAAAAGTTAACAGCAGTGTTTGTGTTATCATGTCAAAACTAGGAGCATTTTCTTTGAGAGAATACAGATAAATCTATATTTGATTAGACTCCTTCCTTTTAAGCTGTCCAAGAAGTCTTTAATCGATCTAAAGTGCTGCAAAAAAAATCTGATCAGAGTCGGCTGAAGAAATTACACCTTCAAGTTTAACCTTTCTTCAATTGCTGCACAGTTTAATTGTTTTTTACAATCTTCCTAAGAAAAACAAGAAGGGACTTGAGCTATTGGCCCTCTTTATTTATTTATTTTTTTACCAAATTTAGACTCTGAGTTTTTCACCCCACATCTGTAAAGCAAATCTAAAAGCTTCCTCTTATGGTAAAAAGTACAGTTGATGCAAGAAAAATCTTTAATCAACAGATTTAACCCTTTAAAAATGCAGCTTTAGATCCAGTGTTGGCATTCTTACGACAACTCGTCAGTGCACTTAATGTCATTCCAGTGGATTCTGAAAAGCAGCTTTGCGCTGATATGCAACACTTTTCAGTAGTGAAGTGTTTCTGCAATAAACTTAATCATTTGGTGAAATGTGTGTAATATTGTGTATAATGTGTGTAATAAGTAATGTGTTACACATTGGTGCAAAGCCAAAATGAAAAGCTGCTTTTCCCTCCTTCAGAATCATCTGATTCAAGTTGATTCAGTGAACACCTTAGGAGTTTGTAAAAGTGTGTGTTATTTAAGTGTGTTAAAGGGTTAAATTCTAACTGATGGAGGGGTACCGAGCATTTCCTCATACTGGTCATCTTTCTGATCCATTCATTTTCTCTAATTGTTGAAGTTCCGAATCTGTTTCCTGTAATATTTCTGTGTGATCACATTTGTTAATATAAAGCTACGTTCACACTGGATATGTGTAGTGCATGTAATGCACATTTAGCAAATGGTGTTCACACTGGTCAAGCAGGAAGGGGCTTCTTCTTATTTTTCTACAGTTTATTAGCCATGTCTTTCAAAATGGTCCAAAGTGGCTTTTTCTTTCTCAGCCCTATTCTGGTATATGAAAGACTGGTCGAATTTGAATACTTCCCCTACCCCATGGGTCGGCAACATTAAACAGTAAAAGAGACTTTTGTACTTGTTTTCCACTGTTCAAAACCTTAAAAGAGCTGAGATTTACTTTAGCCCTTAAGAAATTTGGATTTGCATTCATTATTTTCTTTTTTAAACATCACTTATGTCTATTTTGTGACACAAACAAAATCAAACATAAAAAGAAACTACCATCTCTCAAAATGTGATTTTTTAAAAAAAAAAAAAAAATTTTGTATTTCAGCTTTTACCTTAGGATATACTAAATTAGCCAAAAAGCTAGCTTGTTGCTTAAATACTAGCTAAACTCCAAAATAGTCTTAAATTCCTCAGTACAATAACATAGTCAAAAATAAAAGCTACATTTTAAATTAACCATAAAATCCCCACTAAATAATAAATTAGCCAAAAATGTTAGCATCTTGCTTAAATACTAGCTAAACTCAAAATAAGCATAAAAACTTCAATAGAGGTCAAATTAGCCAAAAAGCTAGCTTGTTGCTTAACTACTAGCTGAACTTCAAAATAGCCTATAAAATTTATCAGTTAGCTAAATTAGTCAAAAACGTTAGCAATATGCTAAAATAGAAGCTAAACTCTAAATTAACCTAAAAAAAAAACCCTCAGTTGATAACAAACTAGCCAAAACCGTTAGCATGTTGCTAAAATAGAGGCTAAACTCCAAATTAGCCTAAAAACCTCGGTTGGTAACAATTTAGCCAAAAGCGTAGCCAGTGAGCCACCATGGAGAGATAAAATTGCCACACCTGGCTCTGGAGCCGCAGGTTGCAGACCTCTGCCCTACCCCTACTGGTTCTACTTACCCCTCCGATTGAAGGGTCATTTGAAGGGGTAGGGTTGTGCATTATAGTCTTTTTATGGGCTAACCGTTGCCGTGAATTGCATTGCACTACGCTGCGGAGGGCATGTGGCTGTACTCTGAAAGCACAGAAATCTACATTTAAATGTAAGCAAAGACTTTTTGTTTTAACATGACCTTTTTAAAGTTATAATAGGGATGTTGTGTATTTCCGAGCGCTAGCAGCTCCATGCTAATGGAGCTAACTGACTACTATTGATAACATCATCCGGTGGGAGGGATGTCCGAATTTAAAGAGAGCGTTTTTCCGTTTTGGAGGGCTGAATGTAGGAGTAGGGAGAACCCTTGTAGGTAAAATTCAGATTCAGCCTTGGGGTCATTTAGTCTGGTTGGGCACAAACTACAATTAATAATTTCCTCTACATAAGTAATTTTAAAAACACGTGAATTACATACTTTACCACCAAATCTACTAACCCGATTGGTCACAGTTCAACATATGTTATAATTTTCAATGCGCATTCAGTGGATAAACATTTCGTACGTAGAGCCTGAAAACGGTTGTAGAAACTTGTACAGCTAGCCGTAAATCCGAGTTTTGAATGCAGAAGCTCAAAACGTGCATTTACATAGACTTTTGATTGGAAGTACTCAGTTGAACGTGTGTTGCTGAGGTAGTGTGAATGAAGCTTCATACCCATCTCTGGCGTGAATTATACCAGGGGTGGGTATGAAGCTATGTTAGCTAGCTTATGATAAGTCTAGTTGGTAACTGCCTGCATTTTCTTAGCTGCCGGTTAAGTTGAGACTTAAGGTAGGTCAAGGGAAGGTTAGAATGTACAAAATCAATGGAAGTCAATACACTGCTCTACTGAGAGAAGCTGCACAAACGTGTGTGTGGATGAATGTGTTTTCTGTCATCTCTGTCCTGTCTTCTCTGACCACAACTGGTCGCAGTAGATAGCTGCCCTCACTGAGCCTGCTTCTACTGGAAGTCTCTTTGGCTGAACGTGATTGTATGTGCCTGTTCTCTGAGCAATTTTTCCGTTTTCTTCAGTAAACAGTTTTCAAATGCAGTTAAAATGATTTTACCCTAAATTGGACAGGATTAAATTCTAACAATCTGAGTTGATTAGATTTTTTCTCTCCCCCCTGCTTGGGTTTCGCTGTACATAGAGACTTTGATGAAACAACATTATTTAAACGCCTGCAAAGAAATGAAAAATATATCATTTTCTAATTTGTTTGCATTTCTTTGAGTCTTGGAAACAAAAATTCAGAGGCTCTGCAGGTGGATGGGGGAGGGAAAAGCACATCTTGATTGCTGCAGAGCGAGGACGTGTCCAAGGCAGAGCACTTAGCAGAGAAACAAATGTCTTTTAAGAGAAATGCCACGATCGCAGACAGGATTTGCTCTGTCCTCATCTTATCTACGGACTAAATTGATTGTTTGTACTTTTGTGGGTGAAAACATACTCCGAGGGCTGCTGCTTTCATCAAGTTAATCCCAGCGAGATGCCCCTTGTGCATTAGTCTGCTGTCCGTATGTTTGCTCATCCACCCAACTCCTAAGCTTTGTTCGTATAGCCCAAACGCTTCAAGCCTGAGAAGCTTCACCAATCAATTGAGTCCATTATCGGGAGGGAAATTTATGAAATGGGTTGAATATAAAAGGGTTTCACTCCAAATGCCGCTCCATTGTTAAGAGATTTTGTGAGCATGTCGAGCTTTTTTCTTTCCTTCCAACAATAGATAATAAATTACTGTTTGCCCTTAGTGGAAAAAAAAGATTGTGATTAGTCTGCTTCACTTTGAAAGACTGGTTTGGCTAAAAAGTAAAAGAAAAATAAAAAATATAAAGTTTAATGGACTGACCAAAGAAACTTAAAGTGCTTTCTTTATGTGATCCAATGCTGAGGGGGGCAACAAAGTGAGGTTTACAATTTAGAAGGCAGAAAAGCAGGAGTCAAGGACAAGTTGGATTGCAGCTTTATTCATTTAAAGTTTAGTTTGCCTTTTTTTTGGCATATTATTTTCAATTTTGTGAAAAACATTGATGCTCACTCCAATAGACCTTTTCTAATAAAGGTTTTTAGGATTCTAGTTTGGTAGAGTAAAGGTTGAGTCATGGCAACATGTGATGTTTATTAAACTGAAGTACAAGAACCAAGCTGGAAATTTAATCCATGTTGTAGGAAAAAAAGTGCTGGTGATTGGTTAGATATTAGATACAAATATTGTATTTTATGGGTAGTTTCTTTAATTATTTTTTTAGAGTTTGGGTTTTCTTAAGGATGTTGGGGGAAAAGTGATTAATCGATATATTGCAATATTTCGTTTGGCAATACTGATGCTGACATGACAATATTGAGTTAATTATTCATGAGCGACCTTCATCGTCTTACTTTTGTCTTCTACCTAAACCTCCGACCACTAGGTGACAGCACTGCACATTAACCCTCTTTGAGCAGCTCTACACCATGACCAAAATAACGAAAAGATCTTGCGAGAACCAGTTTTTATGAGACATACTACTTACTTTTGACTTGGGATGCCAAGCCGAAACTCTGCCACTTCGCAGCAACAGATTCCAGCTCAAAGAACTGATGGATCAGAGTGATCTCTACAATGCTTCTCCCCTTTATTTTTTTCAGCTCCCGTTCAAGTTCTGTTCAGGACTCTTGAACCGCTGAAATGCAACATTTAGCAATGTTGAAAATAAAAAGCACTTTAGATTCTCAACCATACTTATAGAACAATATTGCTTAAGGCACAGTCATTTTTTTTATATATATACTGAGAAATGTTTTTTTCTGTTGACTGTTTCAAAACAAATATTTCTTAATTTCTCATAATAAAAGCACTTTGAATTTGTGGATAAAACCAACTTGTATATGAATACAGTTGCAGAACTTAATGTTATGTTCATTAAATAAAATGATTTTACCATTTTATTGAAATGAAAGTTGCATTAATATTCAGGTAGAGGTTATTTTCTAACTCATACTTTTTAAAAATTGAAAAAAAAGTGAAAAATTGTTCTGGTACAGCCTTGGGATATATTTTGATATTCTTAGACATGTATCCGGATATGTATCGTATTGCCAGACTATACACTCCCCCATAGTTCCTATAACACTGTAAAATCTTTTTCCTAAAGTTGTGGTAATCTTACAGTTCTGAAAACTCAGCTTT
>NC_050526.1:7018798-7025212 GCF_002922805.2 Oryzias melastigma
AATATTACATCTAATTTTAATCATGAATTTCCCCATATTTTTCTGTTTTTTTTTAGTTAAACTGATACTGATTTGGAATGAAAAAAAAGATTTGAAAGACATTTATAAACATTGAGTAAACTAAATCATTTGATGCAGGTTATTTAAATAACAATAAAAAACCTTTGGTCTCCTTTTGCTTTCCATTAATATAAAGACTTAATTAAAGATTTTACAATTATTATTTTACTCACTGGGTAATTTGTTGAACAGCTTCAAAAGTGAATCAGATTTTTGATTGCATTTGTTTGAAGAAAAAATTAAAGCAAACAAAAAAAAATAATTAATCAAGCTGTTGATCATAATGTACAGAGAAAAAAGAACCAATATGAATATAAATGTAGACCAATACCATTGATAAATTCATCTTTTTTTTTTAGAAAACTGTGATACATTAAAAAAGAAATTTCCCAAAAAATTGGGCAGAAAAAAAGGCAGAGAAGCTTTATTTTGAAAAATGAGTGTTAGGTTATTCATAGAAGCAATAATCTCCAAAACAGGGCCACCGGCTTTTTGTTTGTTCTAAAAGAATATGAATTATGAGCTCATGCCAGCACTGGATCCTGTGGCAACATAATTAACCGCAAATAAACACTCAAATAAGCTCATACAGAGTCCTAAAGTGGATTCACGTACTGTCCATTGAATTTTTTCACTCTCTGTTCAAAAGAAATGCTCAATGCTTCTCATTACCTTTACCCTCTGTCCAAAAAACAGACAAAGCATGTGTTTATTGGTTTCTATTTTCATCTTAAGCATTTTTTTGACCTTTAAACAAAATGTAACAATACAAAAAAATCCCTGTTATATGGTTTGATTTGTTAGACTTTGAATAAAATTCAGCCAAAACACCAGAAGGGCAAAAGAATGCTGTTTTCTATGTGTAGAAATTTTGACAAACGTGTTATTTTATAGTAAAATGTTTAGCATATAGGATATTTTAGTGTGTCCATCTTGGCTTTATTCTCAGAACTTTTTTTATTCCTATCTATTGGTTTTTGTGTTGGTATTGTATTGGTTAATAATAACAACAATGTATTGGTTATCCTTAAATTGCACAACTGCTTAATTAACCTATTTTTCAATACTATTTTCCTAAAACATGCCAAAATAAGTATAAATAAATGAAGAAAACAACATTAATCTAAATAAAATGAATGTTTGGATTAAAAAAAATCACAAAATAAGAAAAAAAAAGATAAATCTGCTGAAAAAGGTGGTTTAAATGTAACTATTTCATACATCTTGGTTTGGTTTGGAGAAAGCTCTTTGCATTCAACACCAATCTTGGAAAAATGAAGTTATTGAAAGTTGTAATTTCCTCGAGGACCCAAACTTTTGTGCAAATCCAACATGTTGAAAATAACAAGAGAAGCCTGCAGACCAGAGTGTTAAGCAGAAAACAACAGCATTAAATCTGAATTGAAAGGCTTTTTGCCGCAGCTCTGAGGATATGTGGAAAAGCATTTGTGACATTCTTCAGATTGGCACTTTGTGTTTCAATTTAATCATTAAAACAAAATATTTTACCTGTTTCTGCAACAGCTCTGCCTAAAGCTTTGGCTCTGCAGAATCTGTAGGTTTTCAGTTCCATAGGTATTCCAAAAAGAAAAAAAAACTTTTTTGTTTGGTGATGGATCATAAAATGTTTTTTTGGTTCTTTTTAGTGTCATCCACTGAGGAATAGCAACCTGCTTCCTCCCCCAAAGACAGATGGAAATGTGTCCCCCCCGTCCACAACCTTGAACAGAATAAAAAATGTTTGACTGGAATTTGTCACAACGTCTCCCAAAAATGTCCATCCCCACTTACTTGCTAATTCACAATGCCTCTGGTTTTAACAATAAGTGATTACTCAATGAGAAAGCGACCAGTCATTTTAAAGAATTTGCTCCAGAATGCCCAATGACTGAGTACTCTGTTTTCTAAATGTGCCATTCTGTGTTTGGAAGTTTTCCATCATCTCCATTGATTGCATAGAGCGGGTGGTGCTACGGGTTGGGTCTTTTGTAACTCACAAGATAGGAAAAGCAATTTTCCCCCTGCAACTAATACATTCCTGTCACCATAAAGTGCCAAGTCAAACAATTATTTAAGCTGACTGCCACCTGAGCAATCCTGTCATCTTTAAACATGACAGAACCTGCTGTATCGCTTCAGGCAATGCGCTGCTTCAAGGTCCAGCGGTTCTCCACACAGGGTGTTACCATGGAGGGGTCGCACAGACGACTTGATTAGGGGGGAAAAATAATAATTTATCATTTTTAAAGTCCCACTCTGACTGTCTTTTGACCTATAGTAAAAGTGTTTCCAGTAGTTTTATATTTTTTTAATTTCTTGTGTTGTTTTCTAGGATATAGTTTCTGCAGAGCGGCAATAGTTCATCAGAAATTTGCCTCTGAGTTGTGGGTGGAACCGTTCCGTTAGTGTGATGTAAGCCTTCCCTCACTTCCCATCATCCATTTGTTTATGTGTGCTCCCGCTAGCCTAAAGCCCCTCACAACATTAGCAGTGCAACAAAAAGGGTGAGCAACATTGGAGCTTATTTATTTGTACAGTTTAGAGTCAAGTCAGATGAGGAAAACAAATACGTACACGGATCTATTTGTCTACAAGTGGGTGGCTTTTTCAACTGCATTTTTTCATCTGCTCCTGATTCACAATAATTTGAGTGAAGATTTTTTTTTTAAATCTTTGAGAAAAATGCCACAAGAACATGTTAAAAACACAATTTTCATTGAAGTGGGTCTTGAAAGCAAAACTTTGTGATGATTAATGAAAATATCTTTCAAAGTGAATTTACATACTTGGATTTTTCCAATCAAATAATAAAAAAAATGCATAAATTTGTTTCCAAGACGATCGCAGTGATCCTCCATCTACCTCCTGGCGACAGGTAATAAACTAATTAATCACATGCAAAACTGTCAATCATGATTCTGAAGCTGTTTTGTTCCTTTGATGAGACAAAACTAACTTTCAGAAACATCGATCAATTACAAAAGGAATAAAATCCCTTTGATGTCAATGTGTTTGAATGAGCAGCCCCGTATTTGCTGCTTAAAATGCACTTTGTGCAGCTAAGATAAATCCCGAGTACAGAGGAAGTGCTGAGAGCATATGTTGATGTGATGCATTATGGTCCCCAAGCACAAATGATTCATGGAAAAAAAGGCACACATGCATGTCATCTGAGGAGTGAAAACTGGGATTTCACTGAATTATTTCTAGAGAGAGGTTGAAACTTCCATCCCGGGGTGTCACGGGAGAAAAGAAATGATAAGGTAGAGGGGTGATGGAATCAGAAAGACTTCATTGGCTGAGGTAAACTCTGCTCCTGCTTACTACATATTTTTTGTTCCTGTTGATTAAGTGCAAAAGTGTGTAAACTTTATAAGCTCTTTAACAGACAGATGATACTTGCACCAAATGTACAAGACAATAGCACATCTCAGCGAACCAAAACATCCTGTGCCAGCAATGCTGCCCAAGTTGGAGCATAACTGCTTCCCATGACAATACCCATCACAGCAGCCTCAGCTACAAAATGGTTCCAAGCTCAGCAAAAGACACATCAGCCTGAGCTGTGGTCACAAAGAGTGACTGAGGCTCCAGAGGGTCGTATGAAACACAGACTCACAATTTACATCAGCATCCCACAATGGCATCAGCGGACAGTGCAGCTCTGAAAGGCTGCAGACAGGCAGGATTAATGAACAGGTGTGTAGTGCTGACACCCCCAGGGACAAACAGGTTGAGGGCGAGAGTGGCTGGGAGAGAAAAGGCTTTTGATTTGGTTTTGCTCCACTGCTGAAACTTCAAAATTCTTATTTAGTTTTGGTGGTTGGAAGAAAAAAAAAGACATATATTTATTTCAGTTTTTTTAAAGGAAACCTCAGTGGCTTTCGTGAATGCAAAATGTGTCACAGAGGGGGAATAATTTTTACTCTTTTGTGAGAGCATTAACTTTCCTGATAATCGACAAGCATAGCATGCATCCAAACCCTTTTATCTTTCAAGCGGGGGGGCTGGAAATGAAAAGGTTCATGAATAAAATGCACAAGCCTGTCTAAAAATATTGAAACTTTTTAATTTGAGAGATCTCGCTGTGAATTTTAATGGCAACGTTTAAAAAAAAGGATCAAATGGTGGTATGATTTTAAAAAAGAGGGGGAGACTTCTTCCTATAGGAGATTAAAAAGTGGTCAGACCCCTTTTTGATTTGGGAAATCTAATTCCATCTGATTTTATGGATCAAGGATTTTCCTCGCGACCGGCTCTGGCATGTTAAATGGAATGGTTGTCTGTCTAATGAAGCAGTTTGAAAACAGGTGTCCCCCAGGGCCAGGTCATTTCCTCTTTTTTTATTGTCTATTTATACCAATGAGATTATATGCAACAGTAACAGCCTCATTCCGGCTAAGTGTGTCTACAACACGACCCAGGAGGCCTGTCTGACTCCCAACCAGTCACAATAATATAATAAAAATATATCCGGGGCATAAAGCGAACAGCTGGCTGCTGTTTTCTGACAGTCTTTATTATAAGATCTTTCCTTTTATGGAAATTATTTACATCAACATGTAGAAGCACAAGGCGTGCCGCATCCTTGCAGTCAATACGAACGCTCATTTGGCTCCTACACACTACCCTGGTTTGGTCAGCTGTCTGAGAGGAGCTTGCAAAACTGGTCAATGAGGAGCACCAAATCATTTGGCTGCCAATAACTCCCTAATCACCAGCTGGCATGCAGACGAAGATTCCTGCCTTCAAGGGGGAGGGGAATCCCAGGAGGGAAGGATGTGCTGCTTTGGATTTTTACAAAGATTATCATCATATCATCGAGTAGTCATGTGACCAAAATGTGCTTTCTCTCTTGCGTATTTATAGATAATTTTTAATCAGATTTACATTTTTTTTTTCTCCAGCAGATTTGAGTCATTACAAATCATATCTCCATCCCCATTTAAATTCAGGACAGATTTAAGTATGCACAGCTAATCAATACTACATGCAGTTAAGGAGCATGAATTTAAAAAGGAATTTGCGAGGTATATGTTTTATTCCCGTGGTCGATCCGATCGATGATGCTTCTCCTAAACTCGGGGAGATAAGGGGGGGGGCTACGACTCCAGGCTTTGATGTTCTGAGACAATCCCAGAAACCGCAAGATAGACTCGTGGACAGATTTGGGGATTCATGCACTGAAACTCTTGATCAAATCTGAACTTCTGAAGATCCACCGCTGCAGCCCTCACCACCACCACCTTAGACATCTTTCTCATTTTATTCCCTGAGGGATTTGACATCTCGGTCAAATCACAGAAAAAAGTATTGAAGTGAAAATTTGATAGAACTACCTCAGAGCACAGGAATGAAGTCATTTTCCTTCAAATGTCCCTTTAAGATTGAATTTATTATCAGTCATTTACATCTAATATGGCCTGAGCTCTAACATTTAGTCATAAAATCCCATTAATTTAAACTCTGCAGTTTCTCTCGCACTTTCGAGACCACGGAACCCAGTTCCGACTGCATAAATCTCAAATCCTGACTAGCTGCAGTGACAAGCCCGTCATAGATGAACGGTGAGCGACGTCCTGCAATAGAAGAGACCATCAATGGTGAAAACATAATAAAGCGACCACATATTTCACTGTGCATCCCACAAATCACTTTTTATGAGGTGCATATCTGGGCTGTCGTCAATGACCCATCAACATGACAAAATCTCAGGGGTACCTCTAACATTTTGAATCTCAATCTAGAGGTGTGTGTGCACTTGCAGTTTTAGATGTGGCCCAAAGTTAATGTTTCCATCACACCTCTGCCCAGAAAATTAAGGTGAAGCAAATCACTTGAAGTCAAAAAATGCAAAGCAGATCATTTCTTTTGTAGAAGGCTGTTTGTAGTTTGAAGATCTTTGTGTCCGATAAATGCCGCTCTTTGCAAACAGACGGCACGCTGCACAGGGAAAGATAAACTCTCCTTGGAATTCTCTTTGTGATGCTAAAACGGTGTGCATTCGCATTCGCAGCGTGCAGCCGTGATGTCTACATTTGTGTGTATGGTTATTGTGTTTTTATCATCCCCCTTCTTAAAGTTGTGCTCTTTTTACCGCCAAGCAGCTCTTGAAGTGCACGGCTTAAAATCAATTTAACATCAAACACTGAGCAACAGGGTGTTATTCACCCAGATATTTACACAGGTAAGTTTAAAAAAAATAGCAGAAGGTCAGACAGTCTTTCATTAGTGATGATTAGAAGCCAGGGTTGTCTCTTTCTTTATTTTAGTGACTACACCTTCCAGGGAGACCTTGTTTGATAATTTCATAAATAATTAATGTGTTTTGATTGCTGGTAAAATGCCTGACCA
>NC_050526.1:7025234-7035927 GCF_002922805.2 Oryzias melastigma
GCTCCATATCTCATCAGAATAACCTGCAAAATAGTCTGTTATTTCAAAGTTTATGTGACAAGTATTGAATGCCTCTGGTGGTGCGCAATCATCATTCCTTCATAAACAGGTGCCTTTTACGCATAGGTCCTCAGCCTTTACCACGCGTGCACTCACATCAAACACGCGCATGGAAGTGAAAGGGGTGAAGAAATTGTGTATATTATTTGTGAGAAGTCATTAGGGTTGTTTATTGGCAGGAATTAACGTTGTCCCTGCGCTCTGCAGCCGTGCGTAAAAAGATGGATGTTTTGGAAAGTGCGCTAAAACGTTCACAAATTATTAAAAGTTAAATCCTTTAAACTTAGTAACAATGTGTGAGATTGATATGTTCTTTATAACCGTGAGATAAAGTGTGTTTTTTTGAGAAAACAAACTCACGCTGCTGTTGTGTCCGGACCAGTGCACCATCGCTTGGTTGTGCGCCGAGTCCCCCGACAGAGCAAAAGTAGAAGTGTCCAAGTAGGGCTCACTTTGCCTCGGGTTTGACCCCCTGGCTTCCTGCCCAGTGCGGCGGTACTCGGCTCTGGAGTTGGACGCACCTTGGACCGTCTCCAAGACTCTTGTCTGCGCTTCAGTGCGTACACTCCTATCCAGGTTCTCGGCGTATGACGCACCCACACTCCTTTTAATCTTCCTTTCTTTGTCGGAAAAAGCGCGTTGGGATTTTTTATTAGCCGCAAGTGGATCCCTAGAAATGTTGGAGTACTTTTCCAGGGGTGTTTTGGGGGCGCTTTCATAATTTTGCGAGCTGCGCACGGGAGTGTTGTTTCCACTCAGTATTTTATCCTCCACCTGATCTTCATTGCTCTCAGAGACAGCGGCTGGTTCCGTTTCCAAACTGCTGAAAACTTCATCGACTTTTTGTTTGACTTTGATCCCAGCTGGGTTTCTGGTCACAGGTGCGTCCCCCGGCGTTACCTCCACACGATAAAACCGCTCGAACGACTTAGTAAAACTTATCTCCCCTTGAGCTCCGATCTTTGGGTGAAAGAGAAACATGTAAGACAAAAGCAAAAAGCTCCACAAGGACCCACAAACCATCGCGCTCTAATCTAACAGTCCACACACGGAGGGAAAAAATAAAGGCGCAGAAGAGCTGTTCAACTTCTGAAATATTCAAATGCTCATCTTTACGAGCAAGAAGGCATCCAGCAGACCTCTAACGATGAATTCGTCAAAGTGAGGGCAAGTTGGGGAGGCGCTGCGCATCAGGCGAGCGCGCCGGCGAGGAGCAACTGCAGGAACTGTTAGACCTCACGAGATAGAAAGAAGGGAGGAGCGCATTAAAGCTCCGAAATCACCCCAAAATTACACCGTGATCGGTGTGATTCATCTGCAGCAGAAGTGAAGTTTTTACTTTATAACAAAAGTCTCTCTTTGCGCAAACTTGTTAAAGCAACTGAAGTCAATAAAAGTGTTTTTTAAGCTTTGGATGACAACTCCCTAATATTTTTTTTTTATTTTAAAGACAAATGGAAAACATCTTTTATCCAAGGTTAAGCAAGAGCAAATCTGCTTTCTTCCCTAATAAATTCCGTTTGGCTCTTGAAAAAGATTCACATTTAAGACTGCGCCTGTCGAGGTGCGGCTCTGCAGATGTGCAGGATCTGCTAAATGTTCTTTTAGGTCACAGCGCACCTGCAGGCTGGACAAACCAGCCGTTAGGGGGGAAAAAACAAAAATATAAATGTCCTAAGTCACCCTTTAACTTGTTTTTCTTTCACCAATTTTTCACCCCTTTTGTAACAATAATAATGATAACTATTATTATTAGTGGTAATATTACAATTATGGTAGCAGATGATAGATGTATATGGTCATATCTGTGTTTCTAATGGATGAATGTATTTAGTTTCCATGTCAAATATAAAAAATAAATAAATATATTTAATTTATGATTGTTTTTTTTTATTTATTTCTTCATTCATAGCTGAACAATGCTTGACAGGACTGAGGTGGGGAGTAACACATTAACTCTCTTGCATACCAATAACTCCACCCTCTTAATCTTAGTTATTTCTTATTACATTTTTAATGGCATGTTGTTATAATCATTGTGACACTAAGTAAAATAAGAAAACACACATAGACAGGATGAAATTATTTTTTAATCTAGACCGGCGTGTTCTTTGTGCAGGTATATTAAAGCATTGCATTCATTATGTATACATATCATGGCCTAATTTACACTCAGAGCCACACACAAGAATACACTCTCCAGTGTGCACACATAGTCACACTCTGCTTGGTCAAAAAGAGAGTAGGTTGGAGTTTTGGTCAAGCAAAATGACACAATTTTAGGCATGATTGTTATTTTTATTTACACCCATCATCCCGTTTATGCACATATAACCTGACTGAGATGGCAACCATGGAACTGAAAAAGTGACTTAAATTCACAGTACAAACAAGCCAACACAATATGGTTCCATTTTCAAACCCAACTCTGACGAAACAAAAGTTGTAGTACATCAAAGGACCACTGGAGGCTGGTTTCCATTTCCCATTGACTAAAGACACCATTTATTTGACATCAAGTCAAGCTTCATTCATGAGCTTCATTCATTGACCGTATGAGAACTGGACATAGACTTCCATAGAGAAATAAACAGCTCTTACTCAGTCATTATATTTGTCAGAATAACCAACCAGGATTTCCAACAAGCTCACTCCTGATTGGAGAGGGTGGTTACCATAGAAATGTTGGCTCAGAGCGACTTTGAACAATCACTGAATACTAATGAGATCTGGTTCCAACATGGGAATGTTCATATCATGAAAAAATGGCAAAAGAATTGAATTTATTTTGTTGGAACAGGAAGTAAGTAATTTTCCATGGGTGATATCACGCTCACTCAGTCCAGTTCTCATATACAGTCAATGGTTTCACCTAAAACTATAATAATAATAAGTACAGTTAGGCCCAATCCAAACTCTTCCCTTCTCCCTTCCCCTTAGCTCTTCCCCTTCATTTATCCCTCCAAACGGAGGGTTATGAAAAAATAGTGTAATATTTCGTACGTGACATTCGTTCGATGATGTCATCAATAATCACTGGTCCGCTAGCATTAGCGCGGAGCTTCCAGCGCTTGAATATGCATAACATCAGTGGTTTTATCATTTTAAAAATATCATGCTACAACAAAAAGCCATTGCTTACATTTAAAATTTAAAGTACTGTGCTTCCGTGCTTCAGAGCGCAACCACGTGAAGAAAAGCGCTTCTCATCGCGACGCAGTTTACCCTCGTGATGGTGGACCCCTCCGTTTGGAGGGTGAAACTTAAAATATAATAATTCCAGACATGACTTCCAATTAAACTGCCACTTCAAATTAGGGAACCCAAACCTGCAATCTTCCAATCAGAGGTTGACCACTTGTCCACAGCGGCCCAAAATGGGGTAAATTAAATTGTGATAAATAGTAGGGCTGGGTCTATGAAATCGGTAATCAATCCATAAAATTAGATATCTAACGCACAAAGCTAAAAATCGCTAGCTTAAAGCCAACGTATCGATCAACCTAAACATACATTCTTGACTAAATGAACAGCTTCATATAATCACAGGCATTAACTTTTTTAAGAAAACATTTTTTTAAAGTAACCATTTATGGTCTAAAACAGTTTATTGCTCATACTTTCTTCTTCTATTGGAATGAGGTGTTATGCTATAGCGAGATCACCACCTAGTGGTTAAACTGAAACACCCTCCAGGAGAAGCAGAACAATTGTTGGAGCTTCTCCGGTATTAATCTCATTATAATTTCACTAATACATTTTACAGTCTGTGAAACGTATCAGATTAATATGAAAATCTTATATATATATATAGAGAGAGAGAGAGATCATTAATGTATTTCTAAACAAATGTGTCTAAATGTTTAAACTGTGTAAACTCAAAATTTCATTTAATAAATTTGAACTGAGTGGTTCGAAAGAATCGAGAAAAATCGGAATCAAATCTATCCAAGCTGTGGGGAATCTAATCAATTCTGGTAATAATTGCAATAAAAAGTCATCAAAACGTATTCTATCATTTGTTTAATGTATCTACAGTGATATATTTGACCAACACTATTTTTTAAAACTGTTTTAGAACCCCTGTTCACATCAACAGTGAGCAACAAATGATATATACCTATTTTCAAATCTTCACTAGTTTTGCTTTTACACCTCCACTAATACAGCATGGTGGGAAATTGAAAGAGTAAAAAAGAAAAACTACTTTTATTCAGTTTGCCTTTGTCATCTTTCAGTACACTGCAAGTATGACCTACAATTTAGTCTAGCCAACTCCAAAGTGCTTTGATATTTGTCAGACCTGTGGTATTTCCTCTGTGTTTGTCAGACTAGTGAATAAATGCCTTCATGCATGAAAAATGACTTATTTTTCACATGTTTTCATTAATGAAACTAAGAAGCTGGTGGGCAGAAACTCAGCAGAATTAAATGTTACCTAAAAAGGAATCAAAATGCAGAAACATGTAAAACAAAAAGGTTATTAAGATTGACTAATGAAAGGAAGTCAGTACAAATAAAACTGATAAGAAATCTCTGATGACCCAGCATTCTAGCAATATTTAAATGCATCTTCTACACACAAATCTGGAAAAGTGATGGTCAAAACGCCTCATGCAGTAGTAGCTCTGATGTGTGTGTAAATGTGGTTTTGTCTGTGTGCATCAGGCGATTGGTGTGTACCAGTTAAAGATTCGTTAGGAGCCGGTTAAATTCATAGTTAGTGTATATTCCGCACTAATAATCACACTTAAAAGCCTAAACTATCTTCAATAATCCTGTGTCTTTTGTGTTTATCAAGTTTCAAAATCTCTAAAATGTTCTTCTGTAACTTTGATGGGTTTCCGCACGATTGACTGTCGGACCATTTCTCGCTGATACAAGAGCGGCGAGCGCACATATGATCTCGCTGTGTGCAGAAATGTACAGATAAACTACAAGTACAACTACAAGTAAAACTACAGTCTACCTCACGTCTGATTTTGAGCTGTCCAGAAAGTTTGCGCTCCCAACATACAAACCAAGCAGAGATCCAGTCAAACTTTACGCACGTTTTTTCAGTATATTTGCTGCCTGCGAGTGACTGCACGAGACACTGGGATTCAGCCCTGCTGAATTAGTGTTTGATCACACTCGCGAGGTCCCTTTCAGACCTTAAAAGAAAGGTTACCGGTGCCACCGGAGAAAAAGCGAAATAGAGCGCACTTCTTTGTTCATGGGAACGCTGGATTACAGACTGCACACACTTTTACTGGGAGGAAGCGCTGGATGACTTATGTCACCATTTATGAAAGGGATTGTTGACGCCTGGGATAAAGTATCTGCTGTAACTGTTGTCCGAGATTTTGCTAAAGCCGCCAGCATCACTGCTGAACAACCGCCTGGCAACAAGACGGACGCTAACAACGATGAGAGGGAACCGGCATGTGGCATGTTTGATTGTGGAATTACACAGCTGTTTTATTCAAACACCAAAGATGTTTTGTGGGAAAGATTGGTTAAAAAATAATAAGAGCGGTATGTTAAATAAGTGAATAAAGTTGAACTAAACTCACTATTTTTTTTTTTTTTTTTTGCGCCTTATAATATGGTGCAGAAAATACGGTAGTTTTAAATTGGTATAATTTCAAGTTGTAATTTGTACATTTTTGATATTTAAGTGTACAAGTTAATACACAATTGCAAGCACACACAGTTATGCACAAAATGTATTAAGTTACACATTTAATATTGTGCAAACACAAACGGAAAGTTACACATAAACAGGAAGACACAAGTTCCAAATCGAGTAGTAAGCACACACAAATGTTTTGAGACTATTTTCCCTCCACAGCAGGGGAATAAGAGGAATATTCACATTTCTTTAGAGCTTCCAAAATACATCCCACTAGAGTTACTGTCACCAAGTACGTTGCTGAGACAGGCACCTTTTGGTCCGGCACATAATCACAAAAAAGTAAAGTAAAAACAGCAATCAGAGGAAGGCAGCAGTGCTGTCCTCCCCAGAAACCCTGCTTTATGGCCACTGTTTTTCCAGCATGGTTGTACAAACAAATTGAGTTTCTTACAAGTGAGGGCTCTGGGTAGCAGGTGCTACTGTTGCAGCTCTGCAGCGTGCCAGACAGCTAACTCTCACTCCCGCCAGAATGCCTCTGCAATGAGGAGGTAATTGGACTCATCACACTGTTTATCCATTATGCTGCTAAAATGAAGTGGGTTGTTCCCAAACGTGTTTGACAGACTGAGGAGGAAGGTGGAGCCTCTTACATCAATGACACATCTTTTAATCGGTGCTAACCTTGGGCTGGGAGCTCTGTGCCACTTTGTTGTTTACATGTCAAAGTGTGTGTCTTTTTAGGGAAAAAAAAGAGAGAAATTGCGCATTTTGGCTTCAAATCAAGAAGTAGCTGAGGAGAGAGGCTCGTGTATGCTTAAGCCATATCAGAGAAAATTGCCAATTCTCCTGGACAGAAAACATCTTAAATTCAGCAGAAATGAGCTCTGGTTGAGGTGAATAAAGGAAAAAAGAAAAATGAGAGGACAAGCCTGGAAACCATGTACACTGGTGTAGCTCATTCAATTTTATGTGCCCTCTTCCCCAGTGTAGATCATTAGCAAGATTATCAGATGTAATCATCTCGTTTCTGATGGCTCATAACTCAGACAGACTCTGCAAAGTGCATTGCCCTCTTCCTTGCTTCCACCAAGGACAGGGAGCAAACTCTAAAGCTTTCAGGACGAAATCCCATTTGTGCATCCGCTGTCTGCATCCCTGGCTTGTTAGTTCCAACACTTCAGTGATCCCGGTGGAGCGGACGCACATGCAGCAAGAGGAACCATAATGGCCATCAACCAGACAGCTCGCACTTGCACAGAGATGAACAGCAAGGTACACTCCCAACTGGGCCATACCAAAGCCATTAAAAGGAGAGATTTTCTTATATTGCAGATGGCAAAACACTTATTTTGTACCTGCGTCGTCGCGATGAAAAGAAAGCATTTTAAAATCACAGTGGGAAGACTAGTTTGAAGCGGTTTGCCATCCTAACATACTGACCCTGTCATTGAAAATATAATTTCTTTCATTTGTGACTCATTCTCTCTTCTTGTCTTTGTTTGAGATGAACAGGCTGTAAGAATGGCAACACAGTTTTTTTTCCCTCAACTTCCCAAATGTGTTGTTCCCACACAGGTGTAGCGTTTCTGTGATCAAAACAGTCCCACACGCACTGGGTCAGTTTCAGTTTGTGTCCCATCATGTGCAATATACCCATAGTACCATACGCTGATCTGCAAAAGTGCATTTGTAAACATATAAACTAAAGAGCTGCAAGGGAAAAGTTTTGAGATTGATAAATAGAATGCAATACTGTCTTGAAATATTCAGTACATGGATTAAAAAAAAAACAAAGTTAGACAGGTAAGCAAATAACTTCTTTAAAGTGCTCTGAAGGTGGATATATTCAAGGTCTGAAAACAACAAAAAAGGAGAAAAAAGAACTAAAAAGTGGAAAGAAAATTATAAAATTACTAAATGTCAAGATTTTCAGTTTTTGAGATTACATGAACATCAAAAACCAAAAATGTTACTCTTGTAGATAAAATCTGGCTATTAGGTTATAATGAATAAATCTTCACAGATAAGACTATTATTTTAAAGACGATGTAAACTTTTTTGTTAAAGTGTAGAACATTTTAGCAGTTTTTAGCCACTGCCTTTACTGTTAAAGTAAAGTTAATTTGATTAAAGAAGTCAAATTTTGCTGTTCAAAGACCCACTCCCATAATAATTATGTTTTCATGATGGAGAAAAATGTGATAAATCTGTATTTCTGGGTATCCTCTTTATCTAAATCATTGTGAATCAGGAGCAGACGAAATTATTATTTTTTGAAAAACATTTTTTCCCACTAACTACAATTAGCGGGCCACAAGCTCCCTGCTCCGTTCCATTGTAATGCATCCACTTGTAGACGACTAGGTCCTTGTACGCTTTCATTTTCCTCATCCGAGCCGGTATCTGGCTCCAAACTGTACGGCTGGATGGCTCCAATATTACTCACCATTTTTGTTTCACTACTAATGTTAGGCTGGGGTTCCGAGGGTGTGTACGCTAGTGGGAGAGCGTGTAAAAAAAGGGATGATGGGAAATGAGGGCAGCCTTCCTTCTATGTAAATAGTCACAACTCAATGTCAAATTTCTGATTAACTTCTGCTGCTCTCTGGTTTTCCTTAAAATGGGATTAATATAATTTAATGTTTTTTTGTTTGTTTAGTTTTTGTCATGCATGTTAATTTGATTTTGAGCTTAAAGAGTGACTTTAATGTTTTAAGTGTAGTAATATTTGCCTGTGACCAGGTTGTAACACAGTATGTGTGACAAGATCATGTCATGCATAAGCTTTTGTATTGGGCTGCAGTCATCAATTTAACCTTTTTAACTTGAAATTCAACAAATTATTGTTACCATGATTATAGATTTGTAATTCAAATCTTAGATAAAAAAAAATACAATTCCAAGATATATTAATTTTGACACAAGTTGTATTTTTTCCACTTTTTTCCATTTTTTTTGCACTTGTAATTCCTGATTTTGGAGAACAACATTGCTACTAAAGCTAGACTGATTTAGTCATTTTGAGGCACTAGACTTTGACTGTGTGAGTTTATATGCTTTATACTAAGTTCTGTTCATAAAGCTGTTGTACAAACAAACAAAACTGTCACCGTCGCGTTTCTGCCTTGTAAAAATAAACTGCATCCACTGCTGCTTAGTGTAATCTTTGGGGAGCTGATGACATGTTTTGTGAGCTTCTTTGTGATTTAAAAAATACGTTGTGTTACTCCAACCAATCAGAGACACTCTCTTAACATTAGGATGGAGCAATAAAGACAATATTGCTAGAAAGATGCATACATTTCAAGACAAAAAGTTGTTTGAGTTGGAGTGTTGTGGGAAGCTTGGAATCTGCCCGGTTTTGCAAATTACATTGTTTGAAGTTTATTACCAAATGCTTACTTTATTGCCAAGCTCATTTTAATTTCTCTAGGCAAAAAAATCCTTGTACTAGAGCTTTAATCTCATCTAATGACACAGTATGGGTTGCCTGAACCATAAGACCAATATTGTTGCAATATAGCACTGCAACAACAACCTAATTTCCCAATTAATTACTGTTAAAAAAGCATAACTAATTCAAAGATAATGAGAAAACTATTAGTATAAAACACATTTTAGAGAATCTGTATGATTAATTTGCAGTCAGGTCTTCAACATTCATGTCCTCGTCTTCACTGCCAAAAGCATGCTGTAGTAGTTCTTGGAGCAGACAAACCACTTTGTCTTTGTTGCAAAACAGATATTTAGTGGCAGCATCTCAATACCCTTCTCAAGGTAAAAAAATATATATATATATACTGCTGCATCAATATTTTTTCCCCATCCCCTACTTTAAATGCTGACATGGGTAACTTATTACATGTAGTCCTCAAGGCAGACACAGTAACAGGGAACAATTAAATTATGGATCTGGAGGGGTTTACGGTGTTGGAAGGTATCTGTGTTAGAAACTTGTTTATGGTGGAAGGAGTTTCTTTTTTTTTTCTCACCCGCAAAACCCCAAGAGCCCACGTCAGTGTGGTGAGGGAAGGGAACACAGCTGGAGTCGCTGGCTTCCACTACAGTAATAATGACAGCTGGAGACTTTATGAGGCAGCTAAACAATAGAAAGCTAAAGCTTTTCTTTTTGTGTAAAAATAGCAAAAAAAGAAAAAAATGGATGACTGTGGTATTAATATCACTAGATATTGTTGGGCCTATTATTTGGGAGGGGTTAGAGCTAAAATAATTTCTGTGTCCCCTAAATAATGTATAAAATTTATTGATGAGACAGCACTAACTTTGATGAAGCCTGGAACTCAACACAGTAAAGTTTGACATTGCCTACCCCACAACAGAAATTCATTCATTATATTTCATTCCTTCTAAAGGCAGCTGCACCTGAGAGAGGAAAAAAAATCCAATGGTTGAAATGGAAATAAGGAGATTTCTGAAGAAGAAAGTGAGTCAATCATCCTCATCCCTCCTGGTAGAATTGGTCAGCTAACATGAGTCCAGAGAACATCAAGAAAAAAAGATTCGTTATGGATGAAAATACACCATCAGTTGTCATAATAAACATAATAAACCTCACCTTTATATGTTAAATTAGGTTTTTGCTTGATGCAGACTTCTATAGTTGTTGTGTTACCTCTGAAAACAAAATGAGTCTAATTGATTCACTGGCTGACTATAAATAGAGAAGGCAAAATAGGTCTAAAAACTATGGCAACGATCCTTTTGTCATCACCAGTACAAGACAAAAAACTACTTTGAAAAATCATTTAGCAACCAAATTACATTTTCAGAAATACAGAAGTAGGCTTCTTGGTGTATTTAAAAAAGTGTAGTAACATCACTGAATAATGAGGTATTTTAGGACAAACTATTGAATTTATATATAAAAAAAAAAAAACATTTACGTTGTCATCATTATTACACAAGTTGTAAATAAAAGGACAATTCACTGCAGTTTAGTTCATCAAAAGTTCAGAGTCAATTTCAGTCCCAAATAAATAAGAAACAACAGGTTTA
>NC_050526.1:7036990-7037309 GCF_002922805.2 Oryzias melastigma
AGTCCAGAGAACATCAAGACAGAAAGATTCGTTATGGATGAAAATACACCATCAGTGGTCATAATAAACATAATAAACCTCACCTTTATATGTTAAATGAGGTTTTTGCTTGATGCAGACTTCCATAGTTGTTGTGTTACCTCTGAAAACAAAAAGAGCCTTGATTCACTGGCTGTCATGACTATAAATAGAGAAGGCAAAATAGGTCTAAAAACTATGGCAACGATCCTTTTGTCATCACCAGTACAAGACAAAAAACTACTTTGAAAAATCATTTAGCAACCAAATTACATTTTCAGAAATACAGAAGTAGCCTTCT
>NC_050526.1:7037412-7041470 GCF_002922805.2 Oryzias melastigma
CATTATTACACAAGTTGTAAATAAAAGGACAATTCATTGCAGTTTAACTCATGAAAGGTTCAGGGTCAATTTCAGTACCAAATAAATAAGAAACAACAGGTTTAGCCAACTGGTGTGATAAAGGTACTTCTGTACTACCTGACAGGGACAACATTTTGTATGTAATTCCCTTGGGGCTAAGCCCTCCTACCTATAGACACCGTGTTAACAAATTGCTATTATGTAATAGCACTTACTGATTAGATAAATTGACACAAGGTCAGATTTGAATCTTTTTTGCATTAAAACACATTAACCATGCTTATTCTGTTCAAAATATTGTAATAATTGTCTGATTTATAACATTAATGAGTTTGGTAGGGCAGGAAAAAGCAGCACGTTCTAGTGATTTTTCTGCCTTTAGAGACCTCATTGACTGAAATTCATGACAGAAACTCTCTATTAAAACTGCAAATTTCCTAATAGATTTTTTAAAACTATATACTTGTGACAATGTATTTCAGTTTTTGCTATTTTTCTATAAAACAGTTTTAAGTGGTTAGTTTTGCACTAAAATATTAAATAACCAAACTCTCCAAACAGAAGTCTATTAATATTTGAATTATTTGCCTAATTATACAACTTCTGAACAAAACACCACTTGTTTGTTACTCCAATGCCAGAGGCAAAAAAGACTAACAACAGGCAACTGGGCTGCGTATATGTGCGCGTGGTTCATATTTGCTCAATTCTGCAGAGACACATTTCTTCATCTGCTCTGAGATGATTGGGCTAGATTATTTCAAGAAAAGCTGCTACTGAGCAGACCTGAGCACAGAGACATGAATCTGGGCTTGTTTTGAAGGAAAAACTGCAGACACACTCTGAAACTTAAATCAGACTCGTGTCTTTGATGTGTTTGATCACACAGCCATTTACACAGATGGATGAACAGACTTGCAATTTTATTGTTTAGCATTTAAAGTTTATCAAATTGATTCATAAAAATGTTTATAACCTTTGTGAACTTTTAAAGTTAGTATAAATTATGAATGGCATTGTAGGAAATTAATGCACTTAAAGCGTGATTAAGTCATATGCTGTCTTTATATTTGTGGGTATGTAACTCGTCTCTTCTCTACTGGAGATTCTCACCCATTTTTCAAGCTTGAATGTTCAACTGGAGACCTGGGAGCTTGGAGGTCCTGTGCAGTGTCTTTGCTGTTCCTAGCACTCCACTTTTCTGGGGAGAGATTGAGATTTTTCCAGGGATCAGCTGTAGCCACTCTTCCAATTCAGGGGTTACTGTCCCAAGTGCTGTGATCCCAACGGGCACCACACTCTTCTTCACCCTCAGAGATTTATTTAGTTCATCCATGAGTACCTGGTCATTTTTTAGTTTCTCCTGTTACGTCATTTCCCACTTTGATCTTGTGGTTTTCGGTTCATATATACTATGCCACTTGGTTGCCACACCTTCCACTCTGCAGCTGGATTGTCTCGGATGTCTCTTTGCTACACTTCTTGTCTGGCATGGTAGATCTGGGCCTCTATCATACTGGTCTTCTAGGCCTACTCCTGTTCGGCCAGGATGAGTGCTTCTGTGCTGTCCTTTAGGTGGCTTGTATCAAAACACCATAGGGCATAAGCCATCGTGGCTTTTGGTTGCCCTTTTTCAGTTATTGATATGACCTTTGATATCAGCCGCTTCAACACTGGTACAGTGCTGCATCTCATTCAATAGCTCTCTTGATGGTGTGTCTTCCAGCCCACCTCTTCTGCTCTCAATTGCCTTGGGCATTCACTGAGTACATCAGTTGTTGTTTACTTATTGTCCCAAATGCTCCACTGTCACCTTTACTTTCCAGATATTCTCAAGTTTTTCCTTGAGTCCCAGGTATTTATCTAGTTTATCATGTTCCTTCTTCCTTATGTTGCCATCTCTTGGTACTGCCACATCCGCCACAACAGCTTTCTTATCTTCCTTATCCACCAGTATTAACATCTTGTCAGTCTCTATCTGGAAGTCCCACATGATCTATGCTCTCTCATTCTCTTCCACTAGCAGAGATGTTCTCCACGTTGACCTTGTGGTTACCAGTCCATACTCCCTACATATGTTCATGTAAACTATTCCAGCCAACTTGGTTGTGTCGCTTCATGTATGCTTTTCCTAACAGCATCCTACACCCTGCAGTTATGCACTGGATTGTTAATCCATCTGGCTTCATTGTCTCTTGTGTACCTCTTGAAGTAGTTGGTCAAGGCCAGAATCTTTTGTTTGATAGGTTCTAGTGCTTCAGGTATGGTCATCTGGCTGTATCTTTGGCACTTGCTTTTTCATTGCGACTCTATAGATCTGTCAGTTGGCTCACTTCACTCCCCAAGCTGCACATAATACACTTTTTGTGTTTTCCATTGTTTAGTATGACCTCCATAGGCTAAGATTTCCTGTTGCCTGTTCTAGATTACAACACTGTAATCATGTCTGTTTTGCTCTTGCACAGTTAGACATTCTCACAACAAAGGAGCAAAGTCATATGCCAGGTTTCTCTACCATGCACATTTTTGTCCTGATTTCTCAGTGTCCTCTGTTTCTTTTGAGTTCATACTACTCACCGGGTTACCCCTGTAAAAAATGTTCTTTGTCTCCACTTCAGTGCAAGTTTGTGATTTTTCTTGCTTGTTCAAGCCTATTTCCAAGTTCAGGTTAAATGCATGATACAGACCAAATTTGTTTTTATGGCTATGCCTCAGTCTAAGCCCACATTATCAGTCAAGCTTTTGTCCAAGACCATGCTCTCGGTTAAATCTGCATTTTTACCTGGCTTCCTCCATAATTAACTTCTGGATTTTATATCCTTTTTTTTTGCTTTTTCATCAAAACTTTCTCAGGAAATACAAATCAGATGGACCTTTTAATATTCTTCTATTGGGACTTCAAACTCTTCATCCTTGGGTCCAACCTTGCTGTCTTTCCTGCTCTCTGTCTTGCTTTGTGATGGAGACTTGTTCTATTCAGCCTACCATCATCATCTGATGTTCTGACACCCCAGATAGAACATACCCAACTCAGAAAGGGAAAGCCTGTGTTAACTGACCTTTATTTAACTATAAAAGTCATCTTACTGAGATTTCAACCACCAGTTAAAATCTTACTCCAGTGTCTAATACCTCTTCCAATCTAGGTCTTTAGGTCTCTCATCGTTGAAATATACCACATCTCCCCACTCTAGAATTCTTGTCACCTCTTCACAAATGTAGAGCATTTATTTCTCAACATAAGTCATTTCACTTAATGATCCTTCTTTGTTCTTCTCTGAAATAACCAAAGTCGGCTTTGTGATTTTGTTCCTTAAGGGTAGAACAGGACTATGAGAAACCACAAAGTGGGAGTGAAGATCAGAGATGTGAACTTCATTCAGCCTTTTTCAGAGGCCTTATGTAGAGTTTTTTAATTGTTCATGACTACTCATGAGTCTGTATTATGTCTCTCTCGAAGACCCAAGGCCAATAAGTGGATGCTTACGCAATTGAATACAGATCATTAGCTGTTGTGAGTTTTTGGAAGTGTTTCCTGTTTTTTATAGTTCATCAAGTTCAAAAGCATCAAGGATGACTAAGCTGCCAGAGATCTTCTTCCATCTTTCAATGGGCTCAATAAACTGGGACCTCAAGTGGATCTTAGAAAATGGAGAAAGGTGTGAAGAGCCATTCTGACTTACGTCACCATTATAACTCCAATAAATTATCTAATTTTTATTTACCTATTCTGGTGTTTTTTCCATCCATCACTAGTGTTCTGATTTGATGATTTTAAAGCTTTGTCTCTTCTTAAAAAAGAAAATTTGTAGCAAAATGTATTCTCTTTTGACTTTCTGTACTTTCTGGACTATATTTTGCACCAAAGTATAAGTTGCAGGAGGCAATAGAGAAGGGAAAAAAAAAAGATGTCACTCGTAAGTAAACGTGCGATTCATGGATGAAATTGTGTCTACCTCCTTTTTAAACCTGTTTTAAATTTGATGCTCATTGCTTGTCCAAAAATGTGTTTATAAACTAGACCAGGGGTGCTCACA
>NC_050526.1:7041813-7044106 GCF_002922805.2 Oryzias melastigma
GACTTTCAGTATTTTCTGGAGTATATGTTGCACCAAAGTATAGGTTGCAGGAGGCAAAAAAAATGCGTTATAGAGAAGGGGAAAAAAAACAAGATGTTACTCGTAAGTAAACGTGCGATTCATGCATCAAATTTGTGTCTACTGCCTTTTTAAACTTGTTTTAAATTTGATGCTCCAAAAATGTGTCTATAAACTAGACCAGGGGTGCTCACACTTTTTTGGGGATGCAAGCTACAAAAGCATAAAATTGTCATTTTTTCCCCCAAAAAGTGGGAGAATTGTCTTATAAGTCACAAGGCTCTGTATTCAAGGTCATAAATTGTATGTACTGACAATAATTTTGAATTAAATGGATACATTTAGATGAAATTTTAAGATAACAACATGATCAAAGGTTTCCCTGCCATTTTTGTAACTTGATGAATGGATCTGTCTTAATTTTGTCATGTGCGGTGTACCGAAATGTACAAATATGTTGTTTGTGTACATTCTTTTCTAGGTTCTTTTTGCGTGTCTAATCTCGGGCACGCCAGAAAAATACAGTTCATTAGTAGCTTTACCAATGATTATGAGTCTGACACTGAACGATCACATCTTTATGAAGATGAGGAGGAAGACAAGCTCCACCTATTTTTATGTATGTATAATATTATTACTATTATTATTATTATGGGGGTGGGGGTTTATGGTGGCACAACAGACCACCGCCCTACAGTGCATAGTCCCTAGGTCTGTGGGTAGTGATCAAAAGTCACTAACTCGACACTGCTGCCTGAGTGGGCTCGGATTTCTCAAAGTGAACTGCCTACCCGGCAGCAGGCACCATGGCAGGACGGCTTGGTCGGACAGGGCCACTCGGTCTCACTTTGACCGAGGATTCACGAGGACCGGCCCGGGTCTCAATAAGCTCTCCTGCGGGCCAAAGTTGCTCTGATGGCCAGCGATAAACCCATCCATCCTTCGCGATTGACGTAATGAGTATGTAAGGATTGTGGACTTTGTTTTTTTGCAGTTTTGTTATGGATTTTGGTCATGTTCTGTTTTGAAATGTCCCTTAGTCTTATCAGTTTCAGGCATGTCAAGATTCACAGCTGTCTTCATTTCAGTTAATTACCCTCAATCTATTTAAGTGTCTGCTTTTCAGGTTTTCCTTGTCAGGTCATCTGCTTTGATCTGTATGCCATCTGGTTGTTGCTCCCATGGTTTTTGTCATGTTTCAGTTTATTTATTAAATGTTTTACCTTTCTGCCACCTTGCCAGGTCTCCTGTGTGTGGGTGCCATGTTCTGCTTGTTTTGTCTTACTTTTTCAGTTTTTTCCTTTGCTCTTGTGCAGCCTGCTGTGACTCCGCCAATCAGTCACAGCTGCCTGCACTTCAGTAATTAGGTTTTGTATATTTAAGGTTTTTTGCTGAAGCTCATTGTTGGCTCGTTTTGTTTCCTGGCCTGGGGCCTGTTTCAAGAAGCAGGTTCAACAAATTCAGAGTTCAAACCTGAACTCAGAGTTGACTGACTCAAAGTTCGCAAACTCATAGTTATCGGTTTTAGAACAGTTGAAAAGACTTCATTCAATCAACTCTGAGTCGTTGGACTCAGAATCAGGTGAGAGCGTCGGGACCATAAAAAGACCCGAGCAATGGAGCAAAGACGTTACGATTTACCATGACAACGGTAAACACCATTAGGGCGTCATACTTTACACCGACAGAAATTGACGTGCTTCTACAAGCACATGCCAACATTTTACACAAAGCTGGGAGAGATGGCTTTAGAAAAAATAGCTTTTAGAGTTAATGCTTACGTCTACGTTTTGAATTTTTTCAATTCAGGATAAGTACTTTTAGTGATTAGTAATTTTTTGTAATTATTTATGTATTTATTGTTCTTCCCTATCATGGTGTGGCAATATGGCAATGTGTGTTTGTACACGTGTGTGTGGGGGGGTTTGAGGGCATTATCCTATGTTTGTAAAATTGTATTATGTTTTATGTAAAACACTTTGAGTGAAATTGATTTTTTTTTTCTAAGTGCTATACAAATAAAGTTTGGTTTGATTTGAAGAACTAAATAATGTCAGGAATATCATTTTGTCACTCGTTAAGTAAATGTTTTTTGATCATTTTAACAAGTAATCTCCGTAATTCCATGAATGATCGTTTTTCGTAACACTCCCTACACACACAAAAATGTCACGGCATGCAAAAAAGAAACACCGTAGCTGCCTGGAATATATTAAAATGATTTTTTTTTTAATTATTATTCTCAAGAATTAAAAAATAATCACTGAAAATTTCA